>NC_041393.1:520129692-520262333 GCF_002162155.2 Triticum dicoccoides | reverse complement strand
CGTTTCCAGCTCGGGTATCCTTTTCCTTTGTTGATTGTTCCCAAAATTTTCTTACCTTGCTCCGGGGTGGTTTGCTTCACCTTCCCCACATTCTGGCAGGTTTTTGCTCATATACCAAACTCTCAACCGGACATTGATTATTTCGTATCTGTGGTGATATCCAAGGGACTTGAGCACAAATTTCCTTTTTTCATGAAAACTTGGTACTTCTGCCCTGGGGATGCTGAGACACATGCATGTCTTCCGGGTGCAAACAATGCTGAAAATCATGGCCATTTTTTGAACGGGATCTGACTGCTCGTAGGTGGTACTGTCTTACCTTGATTTGTTTCCTTGGCTCGAGCAGGAGGTATGTAACAAGGATTCGACTGTCTTCTGTCGTGACCAACATAAAAGAGTATGGACTTATTGATGTAGCGTACCTCAAGCCTGAGCATCTTGAGATTGGCCTGACAGGGGTGCTGGCGGGAAGATACTTTTCATGACAGGTTGTTTGAGTACTTGGTTCCGCCTGTGAGTACACCCGGTCTGAGCTGATTGTTCGGCTTTTGACTTATCCATGCGATCGGTATACCCATCATTTTAAGCGGGCCAGTGGGATATAAAGTCCTTGTAGAACAAAGTAGGCCTCTGAGGATATGCCTTTACGGATCCCTATGGAATCATGGCCTCCAACGGACCTGGGTATCTGGACCCTGATGGTCGCATAAAAATCATCATACCTTTGCTTGCGGTCTCTTGTTCTGCCGATGATTTTCTTTGTCAGGGTATCTTAGTAAAATAGCTTGGCCACATATGTCTTTGATTCTTCGCGCAACCATTAATGTGGTTAGTGCAATATTTTGGCACCATTACTTGTGCTCATTTTTCTGACCTGGTTCCACACACATATGACATATACTCGGGGCTTGTAGCTGTACAAAGCTCGTTGTTGAGGCCAACCATACAATAGGGTGACACGATTTCATTAGATTTCCTTGTCAGGTGTGGGGATAATGACCTTGGAAGTCGTTATCCATACTATTGATGTTGCGTTATTGGCCTTGGCACTCGCTGATCCTTCTTTAGGTAAATCTTCTTGGTCATAGTTGTATCCTTGAATGATTGATTTGCATTTCCGGGGATACATTCTCACCATATTGTATAGTCTCCGAGGATGGTGCAATAGTGTGGTACTGGCGCGGACTGAGTGGCTTACGAGAGAAGCCATCTGAGTAGCTTGCCAAGGAGGACTCCTTAGCTTCTGCTCGAAATTTTTGCCAGGGTAGCATGCAGAAGAAGCTGCGATAGTTTACACCCAAAGCTTGGCCTGGGTATCGTGCTGGAGAAGCCTGGGTTCCATATCTAAGAAGAAGCTTCCCATCTGGTTTCTTGTTAAGAAACATTCAGTCCCTGTACTGAGGTATCTTGCATTGGAAGACTGGGTACTTTGGACTGAAAGCGATCCACGTATCGTACTGAAATTTTTTGGAGTCTTGCATCATAAGCTTCTTTCGATAACGTGTGGAGAAAGACCGAGTTTCTCATATCCAACTTTTCATACTATGATATACACCCATAATATTTTTGTGTCTGGTTACTTGCATGATAAAAATTATTTGACTGTCTTCCTTGATCGTAGCTCATCGGACTTTCCTTCCAGTGTATAGCATAGTTCCAATTGCATTCATAGCCGAATCAGACTTTGTATATAGTTCATACCTTGTTCCGAAATACACCATGGGTCTTGGGCGTGCCTTATCTTCCTGCTAGTTTGATCATTATTGCTGCGAAGGGGGCATAACAGATGCGGACTTGCTGTTGATAATTGATTAATGGCACCATTTGTATACTGAGCAGATATTTCCAACATAATGCACTCAACTAAGAATCCCATACTGTTTAGCTGAGTGTCCTTATCTTTGATATCTTTGCGGCTTCTTTTAGTCCAGCGCCGGTTGACGAGCAACTCTTTATAGGGGAAAAATAATGTAAGGCCCAAAAGAAGCAAATAAAACAACTCAACCAAACCAATGAATAAAAAGGCATACAATTCACACACAAGCAATATCACATATTACTACTAATCACACAATATGCATGCCTACTTAAGCACACAAATCTCATGGGATATCCGGTACTACGAGCTAACATGCTGTGGTGGGGTGCACAAGGATGAACCAAAGTGTGGAAGAGTTGGTGTAAACATTGCTACACCAAGTGCTAGCTTAGCCAGGTAACAACCTGGACCAACTTGGTAACCATGTAGCAGAACACGAACGTTACGACCACATCATTATCAAGCGGACAGAAGGAATCCATACTTGTCCAAGGAATATGATAGCGGGGAAAACTAAGTCTGCCGGTATTGCCCTTTTCTGATGACTAAGACCATTAAGGGTTTCCAAACGACACGACAAGGCATGATCCGGGGTAGAAGCGTGTCTACCACCGAAACGATGGATGGGGCTAAAAGAAGGAGATCAGCGTGACACCTGAGCACCATTTTGTGCAAACAGTGTCGGGATCACTTGGCATCACTCCGCCAGGACAGAAATTACACCAAACACCGAAGAAAGGGGAAAATGGCGGGATGCAGGGGCTGAGCTGTACTGGATCCGAACTGATGCCAGCTACACTCACAAGATAAACCATTAGCAACAAATAATAAAGCTATATGCATGTTATGCAACAAACAAATGCAACAACCAAATGAAACAAACAAGTAGACTCTATACTACCGAGTTCTACCATTCGTGCTGACTAGGGCATCCTACCGCCAGACCTGCTCTGGTACGAACCTCTGTGGCACCCCAGCTCAGAGAAAACGGAACACCCCGTATTCCAGCACAAAGATCGAGGAGAAGTCTTCTGGAATACGACACTTCTTGGCATAGAAAAATCAGCTCATATTACAAAGGAGAAATACAAGGGTCTTATTTTACAAAGGATCACATCAGCACGACAACACTACCCGGCGATACTACGCTTGCTCTATGCTAGCAGCAGAACAACTCGTAGCAGCGGAAATCTTCTAGCAGCGGAACAACGACGTAGGTGGTGAACTCCATGCCAAAGGGACTCTGGCTGGGACACGATCTAGCTCGCACGGGCGAACTCCTAGACCAACAAAGCAATCACAATATCACCTGCAATCTGGCAAGACACGCCAGGTCAGTACATCAAATGCACTTGCAAGCTCACAACAACCAAAAGCATCAACGGAAGACAACAACATAGCATTAAATAGATTAATTAAATTAACAACTACCATGATGCGAAAGCAACTACTAAGCATGATATGAAACTACTACAATGCTAATAAACCAACATCTTAGATCTCAATAACCATCTCACTCTTGGCTATCCGGCCAAGCAATATACCATCTCGATCACCTCGTGATCAAAACATCCACATGATCACCTCGTGCCCACACAATAAACTAAATGATCATCCTCAAGATCATCTCATCATCATCGGCATCCTGCCAAACTGTTATTGATCACATCATAAACATATTAGTCATCTAAAAGTTATTCCGTCATGTGAGTGTTGATCGAATGGTGTGACCTAGTACGAACTTGTGCCCATGACCAAGGACGCGGCTATCGATAGATGAAACACACACACTCTGCAGAGGTTAGCACACTGTACCCACATCACAGAACCCATAGCCTCCTGCTCCCATTTGGGTGGACCAACGGTGTTCCGACAAAACCAATCTACTGCCACGACACTCTCCCGGCCACTCCAACCAACACCCCCTTTGGGTTCAGTCCTGGGTGGCCCCGATGTCAACTCGTGACATCCAATGGCCACCGTCGTGGAAAAACATAAACGGTCCCAAACGGGGACAAAAAGGCATCTAACAACCACTACGGACACATAAGGTTATGTCTGCTTACCGGGCCAGGGTAACACACACCCATAACCTTCCCTCGTTGGAGGCACTGGCGAGAGACATGACAATAGACCGCATTAGGGCCTTCCCATAAAGGCAAATGTGGTTGCACTATAAAACCCGGTTCGATGGCACCTGACCAACGAAATGATGGAATTTTCCCCCAAAATAGATCTGTGCTAACTGATACTCCGATATCGTCTATTAACCTGTGATCCAAGTCATGGCAATATCCAGTAAATAATCCAAAGCATAACCTAGTCATAACTTAATCTCCGAGGATAACAAACTACTAAGAGCATGCTGAATCTGAGAACAATAATGCTACTACTCCAATAGCAAGAACAAGCTATCCAACTAAGATCCACATGCAAGCATCATATCCAGAATCATACTCCAAAACATAATATCAGCTACCATCATGATGAAAATTATACTAGCCACTAATAATCCAATGGCAACATGATATCCATCAACCGCAAGCATAGATCCTAGTAATCCAAATAGTAGCATGGCAATAGCAAGATCAAAGCAACTCATAGAAATGCCATCCGCAAAGTCATGTAGCTAATGTAATATTTTAAATAAGTTCAATTAATTAAACCATGGCATTGCATTGCAATCATGCCAATGGAGGGTGTGGCTTGCCTTGCTCCAAGAAGAAGTGGAAAGCTCCTGGTCTTCATCAAGCACACAAAAACCTACTGAAAACATTTTTGAAAGATTTTGTAAATACTCCATAATGAATTTTCCCTGTCCAGAAAATCTAGACAGCAGAGAAAAATACCAAATTCTACCAGAAAATAGAGGAGCTCAAAAGAAAAATAATACTAAAAGAATCAGTTCATTTGGACTTGTAGTTTAGGAGTTATTCATGGTCAAAGCAGTGGTCAAATTAGATTAAAATTGAATTTAACAGAAAAAATAGAAAAACGAGGGGGCAGCCACGTCGAAGGCGTAAACTAGGGGGCTTCCACTTACATACCCCTTCGGTCCTGCGTGGAGTCGCTGACCAGTGGGGCCGGCCTGGTCGGTTTAGAAGGAGGGGGAGGGGAACAGAGGGACGACGACTCATCGGCGATGGTTCACCGCTATAGGGGTCGTGGTGGAGTTGGGCGACAGTGGGAACGGAACGAGCACACCACGACGGTCATGCCCGTACCCGAAGCTCCTCGGGAGGTGGTCGGAAGGCATCGACATCTTTGTCTCCGGCGAAGGTGAGTTATGGGAGTCGGTGGAATTGAGGATTCCGGCCACCATCCGAGCAATGGTGGGGTGGAGGAGGACCAGAAGAGCACCAGGAGCGCGAAGAGACACTCAAGAGGGACTAGGATGGGCTATAGCGAGTGAGAGGAAGAGATGGACAAGCGGCAAAGCTCTTCGCCAGATTTGAGGAAGAAGAGCATCCTGGGCTTTGAGGAGTGGCGTAGGCGATGATTGAGGAAGGGAGGGAATGAGAGGTGAGGAGAAACGCGACCGAGGCGGCCTTAAATAGAGGGGGAGGAGGGTTCCAGAGCGCTGGCCCGCCATGGCTAATGAGCAGCTCCAGCGATGGCTGTGCTCGTCACGGGAAGGGTGGCAATGAGTGGCGAGATGTAGAGGAGCTCACGAGATGAAGAAAGAGCCAAGGGGAACCGGAGGAAATGGACGGAAGAAGGACAGAGCCAATCAACGCACATTGCACCCGTGGCGCTCGGCTGGCTCCGGCGAGGGGGTTTCTCGAGCGGGCAGGTGGTCGAGGCCGACGGGTGAGGTCAGGGAAGTCAGGTCGGCACCTCCAGATGTGCGAATGCCGCGGGGGCTGAGTTGCCCGACGCGTCCGGACGCCCAGAGCACGGCAAATGCTGCCAGCGCGCGTGCACAGACGCTATCACCATTGTGCCCGGCATTGAGAGGACACAAGAGGCTGCGCTGAAGTGTCTAGTGATTAGTCCCTGCATCACTGATGCTGAGGGAGTTGATAGATCAGCAAAAGGATCTCTGAGGTGAAGGGAGGCTTCACTGAAACTTTTGTGTATCAAACTTAATTGTGACACAATGATCAACAGTGATGTGATTGGAGCCAAATAATATTTCTGGGGTGTTTAGCTAAGGAAGGACTGTCATCCTATGTAATTAGAGCCAAAATGGACACAACTTAACATAGTTGCTTTGCAACTGCAAATTTTGTCCAAGAAAGGGAACAGGATGATGCTCTCACATGGAGAAGCCACTGGAGCTGAAATTTGGTGTATCAAGGTGATGGGTACATACACACATGTTATATAAATTTCATATGATTTGGAGTTACCAAAGTGGTACTTGCTTCACAAACATCCTCTCTGTCCAGAAACTTGAAATAATATTGGTGATAAAATGGCTTGATGTAATGGTCCCAAATTTGGTGGAGAGATGTTATAAGGGTAGGCTCATGATCTGGTAATTTCTCAGAATTAATGAAGCAATATAAATTACACTTGTTTCACAACCTGAAAATAATAATAGAATCAAAGATTTGAAGCTGTGCTCATATTGATGATTAGATGGAGCTGAAAATTGGGGGAGTGGGATGATATGAGCACATGAAGGAGTGTGCAAAATTTCAACTCATTTGGATACTCCTAGCTAGTACTTCCTTAACAGTCAAGATTGGATGCAACGGCTTACACATTGAGTCTAATAGCTCTAACGCAGTTGAAGCTCTTAACCTTGAAGCTTTCCTTGTGCAGGATTTGGCAATTTTGTTGGAGTGTAAGGAGATGGGCTTGGAATTTGCAAAGTATGAAGTAATAAAATGCTCTCGGGAAGCTAATAGTGTAGCCAATTGTATAGCTAAATCATCTTGGTCTAGTAGATCCTCTGAGATTTGGGAAGATGCTATCCCGGACTTTGTTTCTCACCTTAGAGATTCTACAGTCGGACATGGAAAATCCGCCCCCCTATACATCCATGGACGTGCCCGGGAACTCCGCGGGCTCATCCGGACGGCCTCTCATATTTTCGTCCCATCATCCACATATCTCAAATCCAGACTCTTAAATCCATGCAAATACATGCACGTAGATCATACAAGACAATATCGCACGTAAATAACAAATGTTGGTACGAAGCATAGATAGTGTTTAGATAAAATTTATTTTAAGTGCCAAACTCAAGCATTGTATCCTTTGTTGCCATTGTGGGTCCACATGTGCTCCACAAGATCATTGAGTAGTTGCATGAGCACCTGATGATCTCGAAGATTCTGATGCATCTGTAGAAAGTTCATCAACTGAGCCGCATCTTGATCTTTCGGGATTTCAACTTGTTCTCTAGGTGCTTTGAAATCATGGGTTCGGGCTACACCATCACCCTCATCCTCGACAATCATATTGTGCAGAATAACACAACATGCCATTAGCTGCCACAGAGTCTCTGATTCACACATAATTGCAGCGTTCCACACAATTCCCTAACAAGTTTGAAGCATACCAAATGCCCTCGACATCCTTCCTAGCCGCTTCCTGCATTGTTGCAAAGTGGCTCTGCTTATTGCCATGCGGCATAGATATGGTCTTCACAATCACGGCCCACTGAGGATAGATACCATCGACAAGATAGTATCACATGTTGTAGTGTCAGCAGTTGATGGTGTAGTTGCATGGTGGTGATTCCCCATTGCAAAGCCTCTTGAACACTAGAGATCATTGAAGCACGTTCATATCATTGTACGACATTTCAAAGAAAGCATGCCAAATCCATAAGTCATGTGATGCCACCGTGGAGGAGGAAGAAGAGAGGAGATAGCCAATGGATTCGGCTGTCTTCGGGGTGGATTTGGTGCAATTTGGGGTGGGGTCGGGCTGTCGAGTCCGAGTGGCAGGCGTGACCGGGCGTCCCATATCCGTTCCATATTTGAGTTGGATATAAGGGGTGCGGTCAGCCCAAATGTTTGAGGGTCGTTTGAGGGGCCTGTCTGGATTAAAAAATCATGACCGTACAGTGACTGGGCAGCCCGCTCGGATATATGAGGCGGGTTGGGGACGCCTAGCTGTAGATGCTCTTTTTGCAAACGATCTCGTGATTATGTGAGAAGTAAAGTCTTCCATTGTCAAAATAAAAATAGTTTACTCTTTCGGGCCGGCGCCAAGCTTGACTGGGTCTTTGGAAGACGGATTTGCCATTAAGGTAGTTTCCTCACTGTCATATGTTGATCCACCATTCAAATTTCCGGAGATGCATTCATGTCCTAGCTAGCAAACAATGAAAGGCCTGAATAATTTTTAATTATTTGCATTTTTGGTTGTTGTTGTTGGACTGAAGAACCTTCAACCAAGAATCTCTCAATCTACAGACCCTGCTTTGCATTTGGGAGTTCATCCTTGAATGGAATGGGTAGTGAGAGCATCACTGCGGACCCCTAAAACAGACACCATATTTGTTTGGGGATGACTTCCTGACCGGCGTTTCCTAGTCTACATCGATGACTTTCAACTGATCCTTCTACAAACTCCTGGATTTCAAATGTTTGCTCCGCTGAAGCGGAGGCCCAGAGATGGCATCGAGCTATGCCCACAACACGCCGCCGGTGGATACAAGAGGAATAATACTTCGACACTCCCAAGATTTTGAATGTATTTCTATTTTTTGTAAGACTGTATTTGTAAGGACATATGATAGCTAATATATGGCCATAGGCCTTTTTGCAAAAAAGGTCCTGCGTCATGTTTTTCTTGTGATGAGACCGTAATTGTGCCTATCTAGGAAAATCATGGTTTTATTTTTATATGGCATCATGGTCCGAAAATGTTTAATGGAGCTTGGCATCCATGGATGCCGAATTTGAAATAATCAAAATTTAAATTTGCATGATTCAAAAAATGGAAAAAACACACGCACACACACATATACTTAAGACATTATGCACAAGTGTGTTGATTTTCAGAACGAGATAAGTTAAAAATGAGTGCTACAAAAAAACGGAGGCTTTCTAGTAAATGCACTAATCATCCTCAAAGTCTTTTTTTTGCGCATGATGCATTTCAAGTTATTTCATGCAGAAATTTTACACACATACACATCACGTCCTTATTTACTTGTACATTTTTTCAGTTTTTTTTGAAACTGAGAAATTCAAAATTTATTTATTTTTTTTCAAATATTTTGGCCACCATGGAGGCAAAGCTCCAAAACGCCCCACTCATCATGGTCAAATTTACATAATCTCATTTGAGTCAATTGCTTTTATGTACTATCCACTTTTTTGGCTATTTTATTTTTCATTAACAAAACTACATAAAATTCAATTTTTTTGTATCATTTGATTAAGAAAGAGTTTTTGGTTTGGCATCCCTGAAAGAAGATACTCTTTCTTCATCTTCTACGAGGAGGCAGTGACCCTAAGCTCTGAAGAAGTAAGGTTTTGGAGAAATGATAAAATGCACCCAGCCACCACCAAGGTCTCATCCACACTACTGCCTCTGTCCCCTCCCCTCTCCCATACGACGACCTCATCAACAGGTAGAGGAGAGGGAACCCCATCCCTTTTGTTTTTCTTAGTTCCAATAGGTCCTTCTTTTCCATTAGGTTTTGTTTCCCCACCGCTATTTGAGAGCTGGTGGCGACGATGATGCCTTTGAATAAGGTCTCTCCAGCCTTATCCTACCTCAACGATGTTTGATCTGGTGTCGGTGAAACACATATGAGGTTGGAGATATGGTCAACTCTATTGACTCTTTTAGAATCTTGACAAGTTGTGTGTCAACCACAAGTAACAATTGGCTGGCTTTTGGTGCAACTAATTCAATCTCTTTTTTCTGTTTGTTCTGTTGCGGCAAAGTCCTATTCTCCAACCTCCTCAACTGGGGATGAAGAATTGCAAGGCTGCACCCTACTTGGGGCGGTTGGAGAATACTCTAGATGCATGCTGGACAGTGGTCGATGGGTGGAGTAATAGTAGTAGATGCAGGCAGGAGTCGGTCTACTTGTCTCAGATGTGATACCTATATACATGATCATTGCCTTGAATATCGTCATAACTATGCAATTTTCTTTCAATTGCCCAACTATAATTTGTTTATCCATCGTATGTTTTTTGTTCAAGAGAGAAGCTTCTAGTGAAAACTATGGCCTCCAGGTCTACTTTTATCATATATAAAATCTAAAAATACCTTGCTGCCATTTATTTACCTTTATTTTATTTTGTGTTTTAATCTATCTATCTATCACTACGAGATTTGATTCTTGCAATTAACTGTTGAGGGGATTGACAAGCCCCTTTGTTTGTGTTGAGTGCAAGTATTTGCTTTTGTGTGCGTAGGTGCTGCTAACGAGGTTTCACAAGGTTCTCCTACTGGATTGATAACCTTGGTTCTTAGCTGAGGGAAATACTTACCTTTACTGTACTGCATCATCCTCTCCTCTTCGAGGAAATCCCAACATAGCTCACAAGTAGCAGGAAGAATTTCTGACGTCGTTGTTGGGGAAACATCACCAAAACCTATCAAGTACGTGCACACAAACTATCATCTACTTGTATTTTCTTTATTTGCCATTTGCCTCTAATTTTCATTTCCCCCACTTCTAAAACAGTTTTACAAAAAAACACAAAAATATTTTTGTTTGCTTGCTTGCTTTGTCGTGGTGTCTCAAGAAAACACCAAGTTGTGTGATTTTTCCATACTAATAATAATGGTTTTATTAGTACTCCAATTGCTCCTCCTGCCACTAGCGCAGAGTCGTTTGATATTATTGCTGCTTTGCTAAATATTGTTATGAAAGAACAATTTTCTGTTAGTCCTAATGAAGGAGCTGCATCTAATCTCAATATTTTCGTTGAGTTGTGTGATATGCAAAAGAAAAAAGATGTGAATAATGATATTATCAAATTGAAATTATTTCCTTTCTCACTACGAGATGGTGCTAAAACTTGGTTTTCATCTTTGCCTCGAAATAGTATCGATTCTTGGGATAGGTGTAAAGATGTTTTTATTGCTAAGTATTTTCCTCCCGCAAAAATTATTCATCTTAGAAATCAAGTCATGAATTTTAAGAAAATTGAGCATGAAAATGTTGCATAATCTTGGGAGAGAATGAAATTAATGATAAGAAATTGTCCTACTCATGGTTTAAGCTTATGGATGATAATACAAAAATTTTATGTGGGATTAAACTTTGTCTCTAGGAATCTTCTAGATTCCGCCGCGGTGGTACCTTTACGAAAATCACATTAGGAGAAGCTACAAAATTGCTTGATAATATTATTTCAAATTATTCTCAATGGCATATCGAAAGGGCTCCAACTAGTAAGACAACAAATTCTGTTGAAGAAATTATTCTGAATGTCATATCATAAGGTGGATGCTCTTATGAAATTGGTTGCTAGTAAAAGTGCTCATGTTGATCATAATGATGTGTCATTGTCTACTTTGACTCTGCAAAATAATGATGCCATTGATGTGAATTTTGTCTCTAGGAGTTATTTCAACAACAACACTTACATGGGTAATTTCAATTCTAGGCCGTTTCCTGTAAATTCTCTTATTATGGAAATCTCTATGGTAATTACTATAGTTATAATAATAGGATACCCTCTATTCTTGAGAATAATATTGAAGAATTAATAAATTCTCAATGCTACGACAAAATAAAATATAAGTAAAGTTGATGATATGGCTAGGAACATGGATAGAATTGCTCATGATGTGGATACTCTCACAGTGAAAATTTTGCCACCCAAGCATGATATTAGTGATTCTATTGAAGCTATCTATATTTCCATTAATGAAAGTAAATAAAGAACCGCTAGGTTGAGGGCTAAGTGAGAATTTCTAGAAAAAGCGATTACACCAGGTTTCTATTGTAATCATGATGAAGATATTAAAATGATTGGTGTATCACCTATTGAATATTTGTTTGTAATATAAAACCTTATGATAATGGGACATGAGATGATTCAATTATAGCTAGAAGTCGTCCCAATTTCGGAGGGTGATGATCTTAATGAAAACATTGATAAAAGTGGGTTTGGAGAGGTCAAAACTTTAGCTAGTGATGTGCCCACTACTTTGGGTTAGATGGACTTTAATTATGATAATTTATCTTTAGCTGAATGTATTTCCTTGTTGAAATCCATGATAAATTCACCCAATACCTATGAAAAAAACAAAGCTTTCACCAAACATATTGTAGAAGCTATGATAAATGCTCATGAAGAATTCAATACCTAGAAAATTTCATGATGAGTGGGAACCTACTATTAAAGTAAAAATTAAAAATTATGAGTTTAATGCTTTATGTAATTTTGGATCTTAGCGGGTTGAACTATTAAGAAACTTATGGGTAGAATAAATGATGTGCTTATTCTGATTGATATTGATTGCAATCCGTCTTGTCCCATAATACTTGGTAGACCGTTCTTACGTACCATAGGTGCTATTATTGATATGAAAGAAGATAATATAAGATTTGATTTTCCACTTAAGAAGTGTATGGAACACTTTCTTAGAAAGATAATTAAGCCACCATATGAATCCATTATTAGGGCCACCTATCGGATTAATTTGAAAGATGACAATACTTGAACCTATGCACTATGCCTAGCTAGGGGTGTAAAACATTAACGCTTGTTGGGAGGCAACCCAATAGTTAACTTTATTTTTCTTGTTTCTTTTTTGTTTTAATGTTCACACAATTATGCTACTATTATGGTTGTGTTTTTATGGATTAATTAGTGTTTGTGCCAAGTAAAGCCTTTGGGATGATTTGGTTGATAGTTGACTTGATTCTGTGAAAAACAGAAACTTTCGCGCCGAGTAGAAGAATTGTTTAAATTCACTAGAATGTTTTTTGATCTGATTTTTTTACACATGTGTACATACAAATTTATGATGTTGTCCTAACTGTTCAGAATTTTTGGAGTGAAGTATAGTCATTATTCAGATTACTGCAGATTGTTCTGTTTCAGACAGATTCTGTTTTCTTTGCATAGTTTGCTTGTTTTGATGAATTTATATATGGATTATATCAAGGGGTATAAGTCATGAAGAAGTTGGAATACAGTAGGTATTATGCAATAATAAAATATCAATGGGTTCATAACAATACCTAAAGTTTGTGATTTGGTTGTTATACTAACAGATCTCACAAAGGTTTCTATTGAGTTTTGTGTGTAGAAGTTTTCATGTTTTGAGTGAGATCACGATGGACGAAAGAATAGAGTGGAAAGAACCTAAGCTTGGGTATTCCCAAGGCACCCCAAGGTAATATTCAAGGATACCCAAGTGTCTAACCTTGGGGATGCCCCGGAATGCATCCCCTCTTTTGCCTACCAACCATCGATAAATTACTTGGATCTATATTTTTTATTCATTACATGATATGAGTTTTGCTTGGAGCGTCATGTATTATACGAGTGTTTGCTTTGTTTGCTTTTTAGTTTCCCACAATCATCTTTGCTGGACACACCTTTTAAGAGGGGCACACATTTATTCGTGACTTGTTAGAATACTCTTTATGCTTCACTTATATCTTTTGAGGTAGGCAATTTCTCTAGTGCTTCACTTATATTTTTTTAGAGCACGACAGAGTTATATTTTAAAGAAATAGTTGCAGTCTCATGCTTCACTTATATCATTTTGTGAGTCTTATAAAAGTAATGGAAATATGCACGGGTTATGAAATTGGTCCTAATATGATAGGTATTCAAGAAGGATATAATACAAACTTGCATGTACATCACTTAATATGATAAGTTTGATTCCTTGCAATAGTTTTGCGATATTAAGATGGTAATATGTGGGAGGTACTAGTGAATTATTGTGATTTAGTAAGAATATTGGTGTTAAGGTTTGTGATTCCCGAAGCATGCACATATAGTCTCTAGTTATGTTAAGAAGTTGGAGCATGATTTACTATTGATTGTCTTCCTTATGAGTGGCGGTCAAGGACGAGCGATGGTCTTTTCCTACCAATCTATCTCCCTAGGGGCATGGATAGTAGTACTTTGCTTCGAGGTGTAATAAACTTTCACAATAAGTATTGAGTTCTTTATGACTAATGTGAGTCCATGGATTATACGCACTCTCACCTTTCCGCAATTTGCTAGCCTTTTCAATACCGTGCATTGCCCTTTCTCACCTCAAGAGTTGGTGCAAACTTCGCCAGTGCATCCAAATCTCGTGATTGGACACACTCTATCACACATAAGCCTCCTTATCTATTCCTCAAAACAATACCATACCTACCTATTATGGCATTTCCATAGCCATTCCAAGATATATTGCCATGCAACTTCCTCCGTTCCGTTTTTATGGCATATATCATGTCATATTGCTTTGCATGATCATATAGCTGACATAGTATTTATGGCCAGACACCATTCATCATTTTTTATACATGTTACACTAGATCATTGTACATCCTGATACACTGCCAGAGGCATTCATATAGAGTCATATTTTGTTCTAGTATCGACTTGTAATTTTGAGTTGTAAGTAAATAGAAATGTGATGATCATCATCATTCATTATTAGAGCATTGTCGCAACGAGGAAATAAAAAAGAGCGGCCAAAAAGAGCCCAAGAAAAAAGAGAGGCCAAAAAGAGACCAACAAAAAAAAGAGAGAAAAATAAAAAGTAGCACTATGGTTTTCATATAGAAAGTCTCCTATGCTTTCATTTTCATATACTAGTGGGAATTTTTCATTATAGAACTTGAGTTGTATATTCCGATGATGGGCTTCCTCAAATGCCCGGGGTCTTCATGAGCAAGCAAGTTGGATGCACACCCACTTAGTTTTTAATTTGAGATTTCATACACTTATAGCTCTTGGTGCATCTGTTGCATGGCAATCCCAACTCCTCGTATTGACATCAATTTATGGGCATCTCCATAGCCTATTAATTAGCCTCTTTAATGTGAGACTATCTTCCTTTTTTGACTTCTCCATATCAATCTCTACCACCACATTCTATTCCACCCATAGTGCTATATCCATGGCTTGCACTCATGTATTGCGTGAGGTTGAAAAGGATGAAGCACGTTAAAAAGTATGACCAATTGCTCGGCTTGTCATCGGGTTGTGCATGATAAATACTTTGTGTTAAGAAGATGGAGCATGACAGTACTATATTATTTTGTAGGGATAAATTTCTTTACCATTTTTATTTTGAAAGGCATGATTGTTTGTTAGTATGCCTGAGTATTGATGTCTTTATATCAAATTATAGACTATTGCTTTGAATAATTCAAATTCTAATATTCATACCAAAAAGATATTACATGATAGAAATGTTAGGTAGAATTCCATGTCAAAAATTCTATTTTTATCATTTACCTTATCGAGTACGAGTAGGAATTAAGCTTGGGGATGCTGATACGTCTCCAACATATCTATAATTTTTTATTGTTCCATGCTATTATAGTATCAACCTTGGATGTTTTATATGCATGCAATTGTATATCATTTTCTGGTACTAACCTATTAACACAGTGCCAAGTGCCAGTTGTTGTTTTTTCTTCCTATTTTTGGTTTCCAGGAAATCAATACCAAACGAAGTCCAAATGCTATGAAACTTTTTCACGATTTTTTCTCGACAGGAGAGACGCTAGAAGCTTCGGGAGGAGACCAGAAGGCAAATGAGTAGACACCAAGGCACTAGGGCGCGCCCAATGACGGGGGGCCTAGTACCTTGTAGGTTGCTCGAGGCTCCGTCTGACCTAATTCCACCTCTATAATTCTCTAAAATTGGGAAACCAACAGGGAGCCACCCAAATACTTTTTCCATTGCCGCAAGTTTCTGTTATTCTGTGATCCCATCTAGAGGCTTTTTCCGGCACTTTGTCGGAGGGGGGATCGATCATGGAGGGCTTCTACATCAACCTTGCTGCCCTTTCGATGATGTGTGAGTAGTTTATCACAGACCTACGGGTCCATAGCTAGTAGCTAGGTGTCTTCTTCTCTCTTTGATCTTCAATACAATGTTCTCCTTGATGTTCTTGGGGTTCTATCCAATGTAATCTTCTTTTGTGGTGTGTTTGTTAGGATCTGATCAATTGTGGGTCTATGATCAGTTTATTCATGATAAACATTTGACTCTTTTCTAAATTCTTATATGCATGATTATTACAGCTTTGTATTTCTCTCCAATCTATTTGTTTGGTTTGGCCAACTAGATTGATTTATCTTCCAATGGGAGAGATGCTTTGTAATGGGTTCAATCTGGCGGTGCTCTATATCCAAGCGACATAAGGGGACAAGGCACGTATTTGTATCGTTGCCATTATGGGGAAAATGGCGGGGTTCATTCATATTGGTTGGATTTACTTTGTCTACATCATGTCATCTTGCTTAAGGGGTTACTTCATTTTTATTAACTCAATACTCTAGATGCATGTTGGATAGTGATCGATGGGTGGAGTAATAGTAGTAGATGCAGACATGAGTCGGTCTACTTGTCTCGGAGGTGATGCCTATATACATGATCATTGCCTTGAATATTGTCATAACTATGCACTTTTCTATCAATTGCCCAACAGTAATTTGTTTACCCACTGACGGTGTCCTAGATAAGGGGGTACTAACTCTGTCAGCTCATGCTCCTTGGGTTGGGCCTATGTGCCCTCATTCATGGTCAAGATGGACTCTGGAGGCCCTATGCAGGAGGCGTGATCAAGACTACCTCCATCGAAGACTTGACATATACTCCAAGATCTCTCCTGCCACCTTGCTCCTAGATGCCGACCTTGTAGCCCTAGATACCCTTTGTGGCGTGTATATAATCCAGAGGGTTTAGCCCATAGGCGGGGGATCAACACAAAATCATTCACCTAGCCCTAGAGTTAGTACACATTGCGATCTCGAGGTAGATCAACTCTGTACTTGATACATCTTCATCAATATAAACAAGACCATGATGTAGGATTTTACCTCCATTAAGAGGGCCTGAACATGGGTAAACATCTCTCCTTTGTTCCTGTTACCTTGATCTGAGATCCACAGCTCGGGACCCCCTACCCCGAGGTCGGCCGATTTTGACACCGACACTAGTGCTTTCAATGAGAGTTCCGCTATGCGATCATCAGAAGGATCGGTGGCTCACCTTTAGATCAACTGCGCCAACCTCCATGAGAGCATTTACGCCCCGACCAACTTTTTGTTTTCGGCAGCATGCTCTTTTGTGCCGACTCGACAGGTCTTCTGGCCTCTCTCGGGAACTACGCCCCAGGTAAGATTATGACTTTCGATGGCCTCGAATACACCACGGATTCCCATGGCAAACTCGTCCTGTCGGGATGGGCCCCCCTGCTGAATTGAGAGCTTGTCCGGCTCTGGAGGCTCGACTCCAGAACCAACCTCCATCGCAGCATCACCAGAGACCCCTGATAAAACCGCTCAGGCCAGTCTCCTTCCGATCTCCAGTCTGGACGTAGATCTGGCTCCAACCTCGGAATTACGTCAGGATCCTAACTGACCTCGGCACAGAATCTAGGATTGATCCTAGACCCCCCTCGCGTCTAAGACACGCCAAGTTATACCCCAGGCATACTTCGAGTCAGCCCCACTTATAACCTAGCAATGAATCCTGAAGAGTTGTCTTACCTTAACGAGGTGCTTGATCGCATCCACAGTATTGATGTCTACTATGCAACCTTCTTCTTGTAGACGTTGTTGGGCCTCCAAGTGCAGAGATTTGTAGGATAGTAGCAAATTTCCCTCAAGTGGATGACCTAAGGTTTATCACTCCGTGGGAGGCGTAGGATGAAGATGGTCTCTCTCAAACAACCCTGCAACCAAATAACAAAGAGTCTCTTGTGTCTCCAACACACCCAATACAATGGTAAATTGTATAGGTGCACTAGTTCGGCGAAGAGATGGTGACACAAGTGCAATATGGGTGGTAGATATAAGTATTTGTAATCTGAAATTATAAAAACAGCAAGGTAGCAAGCGATAAAAGTGAGCGTAAACGGTATTGCAATGGTAGGAAACAAGGCCTAAGGTTCATACTTTCACTAGTGCAAGTTCTCACAACAATAATAACATAACTGGATCATATAACTATCCCTCAACATGCAACAAAGAGTCACCCCAAAGTCAGTAATAGCGGAGAACAAACAAAGAGATTATGGTAGGTGTCGGTGTCAAAACCGGCAGATGTCGGGTAGGGGGTCCCGAACTGTGTGTCTAGGCGGATGGTAACAGGAGACAAGGGACACGATGTTTTTACCCAGGTTCGGCCCCTCTCAATGGAGGTAAAACCCTACTCCTGCTTGATTAATATTGATGATATGGGTAGTACAAGAGTTGATCTACCACGAGATCAGAGAGGCTAAACCCTAGAAGCTAGCCTATGGTATGATTGTTGTTCGTCCTACGGACTAAAACTCTCCGGTTTATATAGACACCGGAGAGGGCTAGGGTTACATAGAGTCGGTTAGAATGGGAGGAGATCTTCATATCATATCGCCAAGCTTGCCTTCCACGCCAACGAAAGTCCTATGCGGACACGGGACGAAGTCTTCAATCTTGTATCTTCATAGTCCGGGTGTCCAGCCAAAGGTCATAGTCTGGCCATCCGGACACCCCCTAATCCAGGACTCCCTGAGTAGCCCCTGAACCAGGCTTCAATGACGACGACTACGGTGCGCAAATTGTCTTCGACATTGCAAGGCGGGTTCCTCCTCTGAATACTTCATAGAAGATGTTGAACACAAGGATAGTGTCCGGTTCTGCAAAACAAGTTCCACATACCACCGTAGAGAGAATAATATTTGAACAAATTTAATCTGCTGACGTATTCCACAGCGTGACATCACGCCACAGCCAAGCCTTTATTCTAATCATTTTACTGTTCCACCTCAGCGCGTTTAGCGAGGCAGTTTCCTTGGCACGTCTTGTCAAAGCAGAGATCGGGTCCCCTTATTCTGGGATTCTCATCAATACGGGCGTGGGTAACCCAACTGCGTCATTAACCGTGGCGCTTGGGAGATAAGCGAGTTTTATTAGGCTGGTGGGGGCTTATAGTTTCGGCCGCCCATATAAGGGGATAAGGATCCACCCTTTCCATTTACGCCTTCTTCCTCCTTTGCGCATCCATCCCTGCGCACTCGAGCTCCAGTGCCCAAGTCCGCACTTCCCACCTCAACCTTCTCCAATCATGTCCAGAGCGGGAGGTAGATGGATGGCCTCCTCCGTCACGGAGGGGCAAATCAAAAAGCTGAGGAAGGCCGGATACTTGTCTGACGACATCGCGCACCGGCTTCCAGATGAGGGGCAACTCATCCCCACCCCTAGGCCCCATGAGAGGGTTGTGTTTCTCCCCCATTTCCTCCGTGGACTGGGCTTTCCCCTTCACCCGTTCGTCTGGGGGCTCATGTTCTACTAGGGCCTGGACTTCCACGATCTGGCCCCGAACATCATCCTCAACATCTCGGCATTCATTATCGTGTGTGAGGTCTTTCTCCGCATCTAGCCCCACTTCGGCTTATGGCTGAAGACCTTTAATGTCAAGCCGAAGGTTGTGGGCGGCCGCCAAGCGGAGTGCGGAGGCGCCATGGTGGGCAAGATAGCTGAAGGAAATATGCCCTAGAGGCAATAATAAAGTTATTATTTATTTCCTTATAATCATGATAAATGTTTATTATTCATGCTAGAATTGTATTTTCCGGAAACATAATACATGTGTGAATACATAGACAAACAGAGTGTCACTAGTATGCCTCTACTTGACTAGCTCGTTAATCAAAGATGGTTATGTTTCCTAACCATGAACAATGAGTTGTTATTTGATTAACGAGGTCACATCATTAGTAGAATGATCTGATTGACATGACCCATTCCATTAGCTTAGCACCTGATCGTTTAGTATGTTGCTATTGCTTTCTTCATGACTTATACATGTTCCTACGACTATGAGATTATGCAACTCCCGTTTACCGGAGGAACACTTTGGATACTACCAAACGTCACAACGTAAATGGGTGATTATAAAGGAGTACTACAGGTGTCTCCAATGGTCGATGTTGGGTTGGCGTATTTCGAGATTAGGATTTGTCACTCCGATTGTCGGAGAGGTATCTCTGGGCCCTCTCGGTAATACACATCACATAAGCCTTGCAAGCATTACAACTAATATGTTAGTTGTGAGATGATGTATTACGGAACGAGTAAAGAGACTTGCCGTTAACGAGATTGAACTAGGTATTGGATACCGACGATCGAATCTCGGGCAAGTAACATACCGATGACAAAGGGAACAACGTATGTTGTTATGCGGTCTGACCGATAAAGATCTTCGTAGAATATGTAGGAGCCAATATGGGCATCCAGGTCCCGCTATTGGTTATTGACCATAGACATGTCTCGGTCATGTCTACATTGTTCTCGAACCCGTAGGGTCCGCACGCTTAAGGTTACGATGACAGTTATATTATGAGTTTATGCATTTTGATGTACCGAAGGTTGTTCGGAGTCCCGGATGTGATCACGGACATGACGAGGAGTCTCGAAATGGTCGAGACGTAAAGATTGATATATTGGAAGCCTATGTTTGGACATCGGAAGTGTTCCGGGTGAAATCGGGATTTTACCGGGTTACCGGGAGGTTACCGGAACCCCCCCGGGAACCATATGGGCCTTCATGGGCCTTAGTGGAAAGGTGAAAGGGCTGCCCACCAGGGCTGCGCGCCTCCCCCCTTCCCCTAGTCCTATTAGGACTAGGAGAGGTGGCCGGCCACCCTTCTCCCTCTTTCCCCCTTGGGAATCCTAGTTGGAATAGGATTGGGGGGGGAGTCCTATTCCCGGTAGGAGTAGGACTCCTCCTGCGCCTCTCCCTCTTGGCCGGCGCACCCTCCCCCCTTGGCTCCTTTATATACGGAGGCAGGGGCACCTCTAAACACACAAGTTGACACAAGTTGATCCACGTGATCGATTCCTTAGCCGTGTGCGGTGCCCCCTGCCACCATATTCCTCGATAATATTGTAGCGGAGTTTAGGCGAAGCCCTGCTGCTGTAGTTCATCAATATCGTCACCACGCCGTCGTGCTGACGAAACTCTTCCCCGACACTTTGCTGGATCGGAGTCCGGGGATCGTCATCGAGCTGAACGTGTGCTCGAACTCGGAGGTGCCGTAGTTTCGGTGCTTGATCGGTTGGATCGTGAAGACGTACGACTACTTCCTCTACGTCGTGTCATTGCTTCCGCAGTCGGTCTGCGTTGGGTACGTAGACAACACTCTCCTCTCGTTGCTATGCATCACATGATCCTGTGTGCGCGTAGGAAATTTTTTGAAATTACTACGAAACCCAACAGTGGCATCCGAGCCTAGGTTAATGATGTTGATGTTATATGCACGAGTAGAACACAAGTGAGTTGTGGACGATACAAGTCATACTGCCTACCAGCATGTCATATTTTGGTTCAGCGGTATTGTTGGACGAGACGACCCGGACCAACCTTACACGTACGCTTACGCGAGACCGGTTCCCTCGACGTGCTTTGCACAGAGATGGCTTGCGGGCGACTGCCTCTCCAACTTTAGTTGAACCAAGTATGGCTACGCCCGGTCCTTGCGAAGGTTAAAACGGAGTCTATTTGACAAACTATCGTTGTGGTTTTGATGCGTAGGTGAGATTGGTTCTTACTTAAGCCCGTAGCAGCCACGTAAAACATGCAACAACAAAGTAGAGGACGTCTAACTTGTTTTTGCAGGGCATGTTGTGATGTGATATGGTCAAGGCATGATGCTGAATTTTATTGTATGAGATGATCATGTTTTGTAACCAAGTTATCGGCAACTGGCAGGAGCCATGTGGTTGTCGCTTTATTGTATGCAATGCAATCGCGATGTAATGCTTTACTTTATTACTAAACGGTAGTGATAGTCGTGGAAGCATAAGATTGGCGAGACGACAACGATGCTACGATGGAGATCAAGGTGTCGCGCCGGTGACGATGGTGATCATGACGGTGCTTCGGAGATGGAGATCACAAGCACAAGATAATGATGGCCATATCATATCACTTATATTGATTGCATGTGATGTTTATCTTTTTATGCATCTTATCTTGCTTTGATTGACGGTAGCATTATAAGATGATCTCTCACTAAATTATCAAGAAGTGTTCTCCCTGAGTATGCACCGTTGCAAAAGTTCTTCGTGCTGAGACACCACGTGATGATCGGGTGTGATAGGCTCTACGTTCAAATACAACGGGTGCAAAACAGTTGCACACGCAGAATACTCAGGTTAAACTTAACGAGCCTAGCATATGCAGATATGGCCTCGGAACACGGAGACCGAAAGGTCGAGCGTGAATCATATAGTAGATATGATCAACATAATGATGTTCACCGATGAAACTACTCCATCTCACGTGATGATCGGTTATGGTTTAGTTGATTTGGATCACGTGATCACTTAGAGGATTAGAGGGATGTCTATCTAAGTGGGAGTTCTTAAGTAATATGATTAAATTGAACTTAAATTTATCATGAACTTAGTCCTGGTAGTATTTTGCAAATCATGTTGTAGATCAATAGCTCGCGTTGTTGCTTCCCTGTGTTTATTTTAATATGTTCCTAGAGAAAATTGTGTTGAAAAATGATAGTAGCAATGTTGCGGATTTGATCCGTGATCTGAGGTTAAATCCTCATTGCTGCACAGAAGAATTATGTCCTTAATGCACCGCTAGGTGACAGACCTATTGCAGGAGCAGATGCAGAAGTTATGAACGTCTGGATAGCTTAATATGATGACTACTTGATAGTTTAGTGCACCATGCTTAAACGGCTTAGAATCGGGACTTCAAAGACGTTTTGAACGTCATGGACCATATGAGATGTTCCAGGAATTGAAGTTAATATTTCAAGCAAATACCCGAGTTGAGAGATATGAAGTCTCCAACAAATTCTATAGCTAAAAGATATAGGAGAATCGCTCAACTAGTGAGCATGTGCTCAGATTGTCTGGGTACTTCAATCGCTTGAATCAAGTGGGAGTTAATCTTCCAGATAAGATAGTGATTGACAGAATTCTCTAGTCACCATCACCAAGTTAGTAGAACTTCGTGATGAACTATAGTATGCAAGGGATGACGAAAATGATTCCCGAGCTCTTCGTGATGTTGAAATTAACGAAGGTAGAAATCAAGAAAGAGCATCAAGTGTTGATGGTTGACAAGATCACTAGTTTCAAGAAAAGGGCAAAGGGAAAGGAAGGGAACTTCAAGTGGAAAGACAAGCAAGTTGTCACTCCCACGAAGAAGCCCAAAGCTGAACCAAAGCCTGAAACTGAGTGCTTACACTGCAAAGGAAATGGTCACTGGAAGCGGAACTACCCTAAATATTTGGTGGATAAGAAGGATGGCAAAGTGAAAAAGGGTATATTTGATATACAGGTGTTTGATGTGTGCTTTACTAGTGTTTATAGCAACCCCTCGGTATTTGGTACTGGTTCAGTTGCTAAGAGTAGTAACTCGAAACGGGAGTTGCAGAAACTAGTTAAGGGTGAAGTGATGATGTATGTTGAAAGTAGTTTCAAGATTGATATGATCATCATCGCACACTCCCTATTCTTTCGGGATTAGTGTTGAACCTAAATAAATGTTATTTGGTGTTTGCGTTGAGCATGAATATGATTTGATCATGTTTATTGCAATACGGTTATTCATTTAAGTAAGAGAATAAACTGTTGTTCTATTTACATGAATAAAACCTTATATGGTTACACACCCAATGAAAATGGTTCATTGGATCTCGATCGTAGTGATACACATATTCATAATATTGATGCCAAAAGATGCAAAGTTAATGATAGTGCAACTTATTTGTGGCACTGCCGTTTGGGTCATATCGGTGTAAAGCGCATGAAGAAACTCCATAAAGATGGATTTTCGGAATCACTTGGTTATGAATCATTTGATGCTTGCGAACCGTGCCTTTTGGGCAAGATGACTAAAACTCCGTTCTTCGGAACAATGGAACGAGTTACTGACTTGTTGGAAATAATACATACCGATGTATGCGATCCAATGAGTGCTGATGCTCGTGGCAAGCATCGTTGTTTTCTGACCTTCACAAGATGATTTGAGCAGATATGGGTATATCTACTTGATGAAACATAAGTCTAAAATAGTTGAAAGGTTCAAAGAATTTCAGAGTGAAGTGGAAAAATCATCGTAACAAGAAAATAAAGTTTCTGCGATCTGATCACGGAGACAAATATTTGAGTTACAAGTTTGGTCTTCAATTAAAACAATGTGGAATAGTTTCACAGCTCACGCCACCTGGAACACCACATCGTTATGGTGTGTCCGAACGTCGTAACCGCACTTTATTTGATATGGTGCGATCTATGATATCTCTTTACCACTATCGTTTTGGTTATGCATTAGAGACAACTGCATTCACGTTTTAAAATATGGCACCATCTAAATCCGTTGAGATGACACTGTATGAACTATGGTTTAGCAGTAAACCTAAGCTGTTGTTTCTTAAAGTTTGGGGCTGCAATGCTTATGTGAAAAAGTTTCATCCTGATAAGCTCAAACCCAAATCGGAGAAGTGCGTCTTCATAGAATACCCAAAGGAAATTGTTGGGTACACCTTCTATCACAGATCCGAAGGCAAAACATTCGTTGCTAATAATGGATCCTTTCTAGAGAAGGAGTTTCTCTCGAAAGAAGTGAGTGGGAGGAAAGTAGAACTTGACGAGGTAACTGTACCTGCTCCCTTACTGGAAAGTAGTTCATCACAGAAAACTGTTTCAGTGACACCTACACCAGTTAGTGAGGAAGCCAATGATAATGATCATGAAACTTCAAGATCAAGATACTACTGAACTTCGTAGATCAACCAGAGTAAGATCCGCACCAGAGTGGTACGGTAATCCTGTTCTGGAGGTCATGCTACTAGATCATGATGAACCTACGAACTATGAAGAAGCGATGGTGAGCCCAGATTCCGCAAAGTGGCTAGAAGCCATGAAATCTGAGATGGGATCCATGTATGAGAACAAAGTATGGACTTTGGTTGACTTGCCCGATGATCGGCAAGCGATTGAGAATAAATGGATCTTTAAGAAGAAGACTGACGCTGATGGTAATGTTACTGTCTACAAAGCTCGACTTGTCGCAAAAGGTTTTCGGCAAGTTCAAGGAATTGACTACGATGAGACCTTCTCACCCGTAGCGATGCTTAAGTCCGTCCGAATCATGTTAGCAATTGCCGCATTTTATGATTATGAAATTTGGCAAATGGATATCAAAACTGCATTCCTGAATGGATTCCTGGAAGAAGAGTTGTATATGATGCAACCAGAAGGTTTTGTCGATCCAAAGGGAGCTAACAAAGTGTGCAAGCTCCAGCGATCCATTTATGGACTAGTGCAAGCCTCTCGGAGTTGGAATAAACGTTTTGATAGTGTGATCAAAGCATTTGGTTTTATACAGACTTTTGGAGAAGCCTGTATTTACAAGAAAGTGAGTGGGAGCTCTGTAGCATTTCTGATATTATATGTGGATGACATATTACTGATTGGAAATGATATAGAATTTCTGGATAGCATAAAGGGATACTTGAATAAAAGTTTTTCAAAGAAAGACCTTGGTGAAGCTGCTTACATATTGAGCATCAAGATCTATTGAGATAGATCAAGACGCTTGATAATATTTTCAATGAGTACATACCTTGGCAAGATTTTGAAATAGTTCAAAATGGAACAGTCAAAGAAAGAGTTCTTGCCTGTGTTGCAAAAGTATGAAATTGAGTAAGACTCAAATCCCGACCACAGCAGAAAATAGAAAGAGAATGAAAAGTCATTCCCTATGCCTCAGTCATAGGTTCTATAAAGTATGCTATGCTATGTACCAGACCTATTGTATACCTTGCTCTGTATTTGGCAAGGGAGTACAATAGTGATCTAGGAGTAGATCACTGGACATTGGTCAAGAATATCCTTAGTAAGGACTAAGGAGATGTTTCTCGATTATGGAGGTGATAAAAGAGTTTGTTGTAAAAGTTACATCAGTGCAAACTTTTACACTGATCCAGATGACTCTAAGTCTCAATCTGGATACATATTGAAAGTGGGAGCAATTAGCTAGAGTAGCTCCGCACAGAGCATTGTAGACATAGGATATTTGCAAAATACATACGGATCTGAATATTGCAGACCCGTTGACTAAGACTCTTCCACGAGCAAAACATGATCAACACCAAAGCTCCATGGGTGTTAGATTCATTACAGTGTAATCTAGATTATTGACTCTAGTGCAAGTGGGAGACTGAAGGAAATATGCCCTAGAGGCAATAATAAAGTTATTATTTATTTCCTTATAATCATGATAAATGTTTATTATTCATGCTAGAATTGTATTTTCCGGAAACATAATACATGTGTGAATACATAGACAAACAGAGTGTCACTAGTATGCCTCTACTTGACTAGCTCGTTAATCAAAGATGGTTATGTTTCCTAACCATGAACAATGAGTTGTTATTTGATTAACGAGGTCACATCATTAGTAGAATGATCTGATTGACATGACCCATTCCATTAGCTTAGCACCTGATCGTTTAGTATGTTGCTATTGCTTTCTTCATGACTTATACATGTTCCTACGACTATGAGATTATGCAACTCCCGTTTACCGGAGGAACACTTTGGGTACTCCCAAACGTCACAACGTAAATGGGTGATTATAAAGGAGTACTACAGGTGTCTCCAATGGTCGATGTTGGGTTGGCGTATTTCGAGATTAGGATTTGTCACTCCGATTGTCGGAGAGGTATCTCTGGGCCCTCTCGGTAATACACATCACATAAGCCTTGCAAGCATTACAACTAATATGTTAGTTGTGAGATGATGTATTACGGAACGAGTAAAGAGACTTGCCGTTAACGAGATTGAACTAGGTATTGGATACCGACGATCGAATCTCGGGCAAGTAACATACCGATGACAAAGGGAACAACGTATGTTGTTATGCGGTCTGACCGATAAAGATCTTCGTAGAATATGTAGGAGCCAATATGGGCATCCAGGTCCCGCTATTGGTTATTGACCAGAGACATGTCTCGCTCATGTCTACATTGTTCTCGAACCCGTAGGGTCCGCACGCTTAAGGTTACGATGACAGTTATATTATGAGTTTATGCATTTTGATGTACCGAAGGTTGTTCGGAGTCCCGGATGTGATCACGGACATGACGAGGAGTCTCGAAATGGTCGAGACGTAAAGATTGATATATTGGAAGCCTATGTTTGGACATCGGAAGTGTTCCGGGTGAAATCGGGATTTTACCGGGTTACCGGGAGGTTACCGGAACCCCCCGGGAGCCATATGGGCCATCATGGGCCTTAGTGGAAAGGAGAAAGGGGCAGCCCAAGGTGGCTGCGCCTCTTTCCCCTCCCCTAGTCCTATTAGGACTAGGAGAAGGTGGCCGGCCCCCCTCTCTCCCTTCCCCTCCGAGGAATCCTAGTTGGACTAGGATTGGGGGGAGGAATCCTACTCCCAGGGGGAGTAGGACTCTCCTGCGCCTCCCTCTTTGGCCGGCCAGCCTCCCCTCCTCTCCTCCTTTATATACGGAGGCAGGGGCACCTCTAAACACACAAGTTGACACAAGTTGATCCACGTGATCGATTCCTTAGCCGTGTGCGGTGCCCCCTGCCACCATATTCCTCGATAATACTGTAGCGGAGTTTAGGCGAAGCCCTGCTGCTGTAGTTCATCAAGATCGTCACCACGCCGTCGTGCTGACGAAACTCTTCCCCGACACTTTGCTGGATCGGAGTCCGGGGATCGTCATCGAGCTGAACGTGTGCTCGAACTCGGAGGTGCCGTAGTTTCGGTGCTTGATCGGTTGGATCGTGAAGACGTACGACTACTTCCTCTACGTCGTGTCATTGCTTCCGCAGTCGGTCTGCGTTGGGTACGTAGACAACACTCTCCTCTCGTTGCTATGCATCACATGATCCTGTGTGCGCGTAGGAAATTTTTTGAAATTACTACGAAACCCAACAGTTAGCAATTGCCGCATTTTATGATTATGAAATTTGGCAGATGGATGTCAAAACTGCATTCCTGAATGGATTTCTGGAAGAAGAGTTGTATATGATGCAACCAGAAGGTTTTGTCGATCCAAAGGAAGCTAACAAAGTGTGCAAGCTCCAGCGATCCATTTATGGACTGGTGCAAGCCTCTCGGAGTTGGAATAAACGTTTTGATAGTGTGATCAAAGCATTTGGTTTTATACAGACTTTCGGAGAAGCCTGTATTTACAAGAAAGTGAGTGGGAGCTCTGTAGCATTTCTGATATTATATGTGGATGACATATTACTCATTGGAAATGATATAGAATTTCTGGATAGCATAAAGGGATACTTGAATAAAAGTTTTTCAATGAAAGACCTCGGTGAAGCTGCTTACATATTAGGCATTAAGATCTATAGAGATAGATCAAGACACTTAATTGGACTTTCACAAAGCACATACCTTGACAAGATTTTGAAGAAATTCAAAATGGATCAAGCAAAGAAAGGATTCTTGCCTGTATTACAAGGTGTGAAATTGAGTAAGACTCAATGCCCGACCACTGCAGAAGATAGAGAGAATATGAAAGATGTTCCCTATGCATCAGCCATAGGCTCTATCATGTATGCAATGCTGTGTACCAGACCTGATGTGTGCCTTGCTATAAGTTTAGCAGGGAGGTACCAAAGTAATCCAGGAGTGGATCACTGGACAGCGGTCAAGAACATCCTGAAATACCTGAAAAGGACTAAGGATATGTTTCTCGTATATGGAGGTGACAAAGAGCTCATCGTAAAAGGTTACGTTGATGCAAGCTTTGACACTGATCCGGACGATTCTAAAATCGCAAACCGGATACGTGTTTACATTAAACGGTGGAGCTGTCAGTTGGTGCAGTTCTAAACAAAGCGTCGTAGCGGGATCTACATGTGAAGCGGAATACATAGCTGCTTCGGAAGCAGCAAATGAAGGAGTCTGGATGAAGGAGTTCATATCCGATCTAGGTGTCATACCTAGTGCATCGGGTCCAATGAAAATCTTTTGTGACAATACTGGTGCAATTGCCTTGGCAAAGGAATCCAGATTTCACAAAAGGACCAAACACATCAAGAGACGCTTCAACTCCATCCGGGATCTAGTCCAGGTGGGAGACATAGAGATTTGCAAGATACATACGGATCTGAATGTTGCAGACCCGTTGACTAAGCCTCTTCCACGAGCAAAACATGATCAGCACCAAAGCTCCATGGGTGTTAGATTCATTACAGTGTAATCTAGATTATTGACTCTAGTGCAAGTGGGAGACTGAAGGAAATATGCCCTAGAGGCAATAATAAAGTTATTATTTATTTCCTTATAATCATAATAAATGTTTATTATTCATGCTAGAATTGTATTTTCCGGAAACATAATACATGTGTGAATACATAGACAAACAGAGAGTCACTAGTATGCCTCTACTTGACTAGCTCGTTAATCAAAGATGGTTATGTTTCCTAACCATGAACAATAAGTTGTTATTTGATTAACGAGGTCACATCATTAGTAGAATGATCTGATTGACATGACCCATTCCATTAGCTTAGCACCTGATCGTTTAGTATGTTGCTATTGCTTTCTTCATGACTTATACATGTTCCTACGACTATGAGATTATGTAACTCCCGTTTACCGGAGGAACACTTTGGGTACTACCAAACGTCACAACGTAAATGGGTGATTATAAAGGAGTACTACAGGTGTCTCCAATGGTCGATGTTGGGTTGGCGTATTTCGAGATTAGGATTTGTCACTCCGATTGTCGGAGAGGTATCTCTGGGCCCTCTCGGTAATACACAACACATAAAGCCTTGCAAGCATTACAACTAATATGTTAGTTGTGAGATGATGTATTACGGAACGAGTAAAGAGACTTGCCGGTAACGAGATTGAACTAGGTATTGGATACCGACGATCGAATCTCGGGCAAGTAACATACCGATGACAAAGGGAACAACGTATGTTGTTATGCGGTCTGACCGATAAAGATCTTCGTAGAATATGTAGGAGCCAATATGGGCATCCAGGTCCCGCTATTGGTTATTGACCAGAGACATGTCTCGGTCATGTCTACATTGTTCTCGAACCCGTAGGGTCCGCACGCTTAAGGTTACGATGACAGTTATATTATGAGTTTATGCATTTTGATGTACCGAAGGTTGTTCGGAGTCCCGGATGTGATCACGGACATGACGAGGAGTCTCGAAATGGTCGAGACGTAAAGATTGATATATTGGAAGCCTATGTTTGGACATCGGAAGTGTTCCGGGTGAAATCGGGATTTTACCGGGTTATCGGGAGGTTACCGGAACCCCCCCGGGAACCATATGGGCCTTCATGGGCCTTAGTGGAAAGGTGAAAGGGCTGCCCACCAGGGCTGCGCGCCTCCCCCCTTCCCCTAGTCCTATTAGGACTAGGAGAGGTGGCCGGCCACCCTTCTCCCTCTTTCCCCCTTGGGAATCCTAGTTGGAATAGGATTGGGGGGGGGGGAGTCCTATTCCCGGTAGGAGTAGGACTCCTCCTGCGCCTCTCCCTCTTGGCCGGCGCACCCTCCCCCCTTGGCTCCTTTATATACGGAGGCAGGGGCACCTCTAAACACACAAGTTGACACAAGTTGATCCACGTGATCGATTCCTTAGCCGTGTGCGGTGCCCCCTGCCACCATATTCCTCGATAATATTGTAGCGGAGTTTAGGCGAAGCCCTGCTGCTGTAGTTCATCAAGATCGTCACCACTCCGTCGTGCTGACGAAACTCTTCCCCGACACTTTGCTGGATCGGAGTCCGGGGATCGTCATCGAGCTGAACGTGTGCTCGAACTCGGAGGTGCCGTAGTTTCGGTGCTTGATCGGTTGGATCGTGAAGACGTACGACTACTTCCTCTACGTCATGTCATTGCTTCCGCAGTCGGTCTGCGTTGGGTACGTAGACAACACTCTCCTCTCGTTGCTATGCATCACATGATCCTGTGTGCGCGTAGGAATATTTTTGAAATTACTACGAAACCCAACAATAGCCAACGTTACATGGCTCGAGGGCGCCTTCGTAGAGACCATCAAAGGGTGGCAATCGGGGTGGTTCTATATCACCGAGTCGCGTGACCCTGAATGGGCAGTGGCCCCCGAATTCCGATCTAGCATCCCCACACGGCTCACATCTTGGAAAGAGATGGGCCTGTCGTGGGGTAGTTCGGCAGAGGTGACCGGACTTCAAACCTGCGTCAAAGATCTGATAGACAGGAAGGTCAAACTCGTCACCGTAGTCCAGGTCATGCTTTTCCGCCGGATCCTCCCGTGTCAATGACGGGCCTTTAATTTGTGGGAATTCGACCCGGCTCAGCACCAAACTTTGTCCAGATTCTTCGATACAACGCACGAAGATGCGTGTAAGGTGCTTTTCAAGAGCTCCGAGGTCCACCCTCCCATCACCGAGGATCGCGGATTCTGCGCGAAGCGCCAAGCCAGTGCGGTAAGCTTAATTTTCCCATTACGGGGTATTTGTTTTCCATAGTTTGACTCTATGCGGGTTCTAAACTCCCATTCCTTTAACAGGACTGGCAGAAGAAGGCTGGACAGATCAACTGTCCGGCTCCTTTGCCCGAAGACCCAACGGATGCTTGATTGACAAAGCTGCTGGTTCCGGCACCCCACGTGGTGCCGGAGAAGAAGGCCAAGAAGAAGGCCACGGGGACTCGAAAGAGTTCCCGGCGCCCGGTGGTGTCGGATTCATCGCCTGACAACCCCAAAGCACCCTTCGCCTCTGAGAACGAGGAGGAGGAAGAAGAAGAATCCTCTCCCCCTCCAACGGGGGGAGGAAAGAAAAGGAAGGCCGCCCAAACTAGGGTGGCCGGAGGGTCCAAGAAGGGGAGGACCCTTCTGCCGGACTACGCCTCCGATGCCGAAGACGGCGGGGAGGAATGGCCATCCAGGGTTAAGCCCCTGGCAAAATCGTAAGTATCCGGATACCAGAATAACTTATGGCGCTCCTCTATTGTATGGTACCTTCTGACGCCGAATTCAATCATGCAGTCCGCCCAAGGCTCAGCTCGGCGATTCGTCGAGCGGCTCCCTGGATTCGTCGGATGTGAATAACGCTTCACTTCTGATGGCCTCCTCCCTGCTCCCTGCGGACGACGCCGAGGTGGAGTCCCAAAAGGGACTAAACCAGGAGGAGGTGGTCCTGGAGGCGCCGCAAGGCGACCTCCCGGATTCCAGGCCCAAAGCGGGTAAAGCCCCAGAGGTGTCTTAGTACGGCCCTGGGCCGGACACAGCTCCGGAACCTTCAGTGGTTCTGGAGTCCGGCAGGCGGCGCCTTCGTAAGAAGGGCAAGCCTACGACACCCGCGACCTCCGTCCAACCGGAGGCACTGGACAATTTGCTGGAGGTGCTTAACGGCGCCTCCATCGACGAGGAAGACCGCACTGTTATGAGTGCGGTGATTCAAAAGGTTCAGTCCGCCAAGAGCGGGTTGGCAGAAGCCTGTACCAGCCTGCTAACAGGCTTTGAGGTATGTATTCAAAACATATAAAAATGTTACCGCATAGACAGTAGCCCCTGATGCTCAGTTCGGTGTTCGAAAGAAAAGCCGGACTGAGGATCTAAAAAGATATACGCAGGAGTCTAACATAAATATGTTGATATGGGAATGCAGGCTGCACTTCTGACCTTTGCCGCACTGACTGCGGAGGTCGACGCATTGAAGCAGAACCTCGAGCGGTCCGAGAACGAGCTCGGCCGTGCCAAGAAGCAGCTCGAGGACAAGGAGGGTATGTAATACCGTATGTAAATGTATATAGAAATACCTGGTTGCAAATAATGACAGGACCAACGTGAATGTTGCAGGGGCCACAACTCAGGTGGCAACCCTGAAGGAAGTGCTTGCCAAGGATGAAGACAATGCGGCCATGGATCGCTGAAAGCGAGAAAAGCAAGAGGCGCAGGCGGCGGAGGTCGGCAAGAGCTCGATGCTCTTGTGAAAAAACATGAGAGGTTAGAGCTTGACTCAAAGACTCGAGAGTCCGAGCTTGCCTCGGCACTTGAAAGCGCCAAATCTGCCAAGGCCGAAGCCCCCAAAGCCCTCCAGGAGATTGAGGCAAAAAGATTGCGGCGGGTGAGGCATTCTTTATGCAAAGCAAGCATGTGAAAGTAAATTACCTGTTACTTACCCGAAACCGGAGCTCTCTAGGAGCATTCACAGATCTGCCCCGCAGTGTATCCGATGCCGCCGCATTCTACCGGACCGAGGAAGGAAGCTCGACGGAGAAAGTGTTCTGGTCCCAGTATGCTGAGGCCGGACATCCGGTGCCCCTGAGCGACCAACTGAAGCAGCTGGTTGAGCTCCACAAGGTGGCCGAACAGGCCATGAAGGGCCTCATAGTTCGGCTGTGGCCTAGAGAAGCCATGCCTGGGAGCTACTTCGGTCTGGTGCGGCGGCTGGTGGACGCCTGTCCATGGATTGAAGTCATCAAGCGCTCCGTATGTATTGAAGGTGCCCGTCAGGCCCTTGCCCGTGCTAAAGTGCACTGGGGCAAGATGGACGCCGAGAAGCTTGTGACGGATGCGCCACCGCCGGGCAAGGAGTATTGCAAGCCCGAGATGTATTATGAGGGCGTCCTGAAGGGTGCCCGCCTTATAGCGGGTGAATGCTCCAAAGATGTAATTTTTGAGTAGACTCGCATCTGTTATCCTGTACGCTGAAAACTTTGTTCATATGCGCTAAGCAACGCTTGTTAATTTAAAATATTACCTTATGTGCGGCCGTTTATCAAATCTGAGAGATGCAAGTCGTCGGCTTCTACCCCCATGCCACGAGTGCTGGGGTGTTTGGGATAAACCTAAGCGCTCTTGTTCCCATTCTTGGGTCCATCTAGGGAGGCGCTCAGCACAACGAACAAGGCCATCAGACTTATAATGCTTTATCACTCTCACTTAGGCATAGAATTCTATAATTTTAAATTTCGGCGAAGCCCCTAGTATTCCGAAGACCGAGTTCGGGGCGCTATCCACGCCTAGGCCAGATAAATCCGGCTCCTCGCTCTAAGCGGCATAAGTCTTTAGGGACTCGAAAAACCTCGCGAACAGCGACCGGTCTCTCGCACTATCATGATAGTCAGTTTTAGCTTTCTCTACTGAGGTGTTAACCCAGCTCAACTGGGGCACAATCGCAGTAGTTCTCCTAGTGCTACCTTAGCCAACATTGCGGAACGTAAGGTACCAAAACATGGGAGCCGGGCAAACCCAACTATTGACCCAAGACATGATTCGGAGCCGATGCATATAGTGCTATAAGTTCGGGGTGCCGCACTCATGAGAGTGTTCGGTCTTCTCACACCGTGTTATGGGGTGCTTAAGCCCCTGGTGTATTGGCCGTACCAAAGTGTACGGTTGCATAATGTCATGACTGAACATATTTGTATAAAAAATAGATGAATACAATAATAGATAAAGAGCTCTTTATTGTTTATTAGAAAGGGCTGCTATGAAAGCAGAACGATACAAATAGTGCGATAAGCAAGAGATGGGATTATTTGACAAGTCTCCCTCCAGGGGCAAGCTGTGAGACTTTAAGTAAAACAGGTATTTAGCTCGTTATAGAGACCACCTGGACATTTGACGTGGCTTGTTCTCTCCCTGGCTGTTGCATCGTGTGTTCGGCGAGTGTATTGCCGGACAGGCCTTCCGGATAGTTGGGACCTGAAAGTATATAAAAAAAAGGAAACGGCAGAATAGGGAGCCCCTAGTGCAGTTGAGCCGCATTCTGGGCGTGCCGTGGTTGTGCCCCTCCCCTTATGCCCATGGTATTTCCAAAGCGTAATTATGTACGCGTGGTACCGCTATCGCCATCTGACGAGGGCTGGGGTTGGGGCCGCACTGCTATGCTTGCTTGGAACGTGCCAGCCGGTTTTGTTGTAGGTTACTTCGGGCGCGCTTGACGTTGTCCGGACGTTTAACACCCGGATTGGAGAATTGCCTTGAGAGGCTACTTTGTACTTCTGCCGCCAGGGCCGCCGTGTGCTCCTCCTTTCGAAGAGAGCGTTCGATGTTTCCATTTACCGTAATGACTCCGTGAGGGCCTGGCATCTTGAGCTTGAGATATGCATAGTGCGGCACCACATTGAATTTTGCGAATGCGGTTCGTCCGAGCAGGGCGTGATAGCCACTGCGGAATGGGACTATGTCGAAGATTAACTCTTTGCTTCGGAAATTATCCGGGGATCCGAAGACCACTTCGAGTGTAACCGAGCCTGTACAGCTGGCTTCTACACCTGGTATGACGCCTTTAAAGGTTGTCTTTGTGGGTTTAATCCTTAAGGGATCTATACCCATTTTTTGCACTGTATCCTGATAAAGCAGGTTCAGGCTGCTGCCGCCGTCCATGAGGACTCTAGTGAGGTGAAATCCGCCAATGATTGGGTCTAGGACCAATGCGGCGAATCCGCCGTGACGAATGCTAGTGGGGTGGTCCCTTCGATCAAAAGTGATTGGGCAGGAGGACCATGGGTTGAACTTTGGGGCGACTGGCTCCAACGCATAGACGTCCTTGAGAGCACGCTTCCGCTCCCTTTTGGGGATATGGGTTGCGTATATCATGTTCACCGTCCGCACTTGCGGGGGGAAGCCCTTCTGTCCTCTGTTGTTCGGTGGTCGGGGCTCCTCCTCGTCATGGCTATGCAGCCCCTTTTCTCTGGTTTCGGCACTTAACTTGCCTGCCTGCTTGAACACCCAACAATCCCTGTTGGTGTGGTTGGCTGGTTGTTCGGGGGTGCCGTGTATCTGGCACGAGAGATCGAGTATCCAGTCTAAACTGGATGGGCCCGGGGGGTTTCTTTTGAATGGCTTCTTCCGCTGGCCGGGTTTAGAGCCTCTGAATCTGGCATTAACTGCCGTATCCTCAGTATTGTCGCTGTTAATGCAGCGCTTGTGCTTGTTGCGACGTGACCTGCCATTGTTGTCCTTGGTATCCGAATTGCCAGGGCTCTTGGTTATGTTATTGCTACGAGCTAGCCAGCTGTCTTCTCCCGCGCGAAAGCGGGTCATGAGTGTCGTGAGGGCTGCCATAGATTTCGGCTTTTCTTGTCCTAGGTGCCGGGCAAGCCATTCGTCTCGGATGTTGTGCTTGAAGGCTGCAAGGGCCTCGGCGTCCGGATAGTCGACTATTTGATTTTTCTTGGTTAGGAACCATGTCCAGAATTGTCTGGCTGATTCCTCTGGCTGCTGGATTATGTGTCTTAGGTCATCGGCGTCTGGTGGTCGCACATAAGTTCCCTGGAAGTTGTCAAGGAATGCGGATTCCAGGTCCTCCCAGCAACTAATTGACTCTGCTGGCAGGCTGTTAAGCCAATGCCGAGCTGGTCCTTTAAGCTTGAGCGCGAGGTATTTGATGGCATGTAGATCATCACCACGGGACATGTGGATATGAAGGAGATAATCCTCGATCCATACCGCGGGATCTGTTGTGCCATCGTATGATTTGATGTTTACGGGTTTAAAACCCTCGGGGATTTGATGATCCATTACTTCGTCTGTGAAGCATAGTGGGTGTGAGGCGCCCCTGTACTGGGCTATATCACGACGTAGCTCGGATGAGCTTTGTCTATTGTGTTCGGCCTAGCCGTATTTATCATATCCAGCGTGACGGTTATCATCATGTGATGTGGGGCGCCCACGCGATCCGTAGATCGATCTTGTTTGCCTTGCCTTATCCTCCAATATGTCTCGCAGGTCTGTTGCGTTTCCCCGTGCTCTGGTATTTTTGGAGCGGCGCCGGGGTGCGGCTTGAGTTGAGGGCCGAAAGGCCTCTCTGTCGCGGCCACGGGGTGGCCGATCGGGCGCATTGTACACTGGTGATGTAGGTTTAGTTGCTTCCTCCTCTAGTTGGGGTAGTAGCCTGCGCTTTGGGTAGCTCTTGGAGGGGCGTTCGAGTTTATACTCTTCCGCCGCCAGGACTTCAGTCCATCTGTCGGCTAGCAAGTCTTGGTCAGCTCTAAGCTGCTGCTGTTTTTTCTTGAGGCTGCTTGCCGTGGCCATAAGCCTGCGTTTGAAACGCTCTTGTTCGACGGGATCCTCTGGCACGACGAATTCGTCGTTGTCGAGGCTTGCCTCGTCTTCGAAGGGAGGCATATAGTTGTCGTCCTCGACCTCCCTGTCTGCCGCTCTCTCATGAGGGCCGGCTCCTCCGTTTTTCGTCGCCATCCCCTGCTTTGGGGGTGTCCACCATGTATATGTCATATGACGAGGTGGCTTTCCAGTGCCCTATAGGTGCTGGTTCTTGGTCGTCTCCTTCATTGGTGTCCATACCATCGATGTCTTCAGAGTCGAAGTCGAGCATGTCGGTTAGATCGTCGACAGTGGCTACAAAGTGGGTGGTGGGTGGGTTTCGAATTTCTTCGTCGTCCGCATCCCAACCATGCTCACCATAGTCCGGCCAGGGCTGTCCTGACAAAGAGAGAGACTTTAGTGAATTCAGGATATCGCCAAAGGGCGAGTGTTGAAAGATGTCCACGGCGGTGAACTCCATGATCGGAGCCCAATCGGGTTCGATCGGAAGGGGTGCGGAAGATTCAGAATCCGGAACGGAGTCTGGCACCTTGGAGTCACAGGCCTCGCAAAGGACCAGGCTGGTATTCGGCTCTATCGCCGTAGAGATTGCGGCTCCTGGGGCGGCGTCCAACCGTTCGTCCCCGACTGGCGCGGTTGGCTCCGAGCTAATGGTCGGAGCGGACACCTGAGCGGCACTCCGGGCGCTGTCCAGCGGCAGAGCTAGATCATGCCTATCGTGACAGTGCGGCACGCTTGGCCGTGGCTCGAATCCGTCGAAGATCAAGTCCCCGTGGATGTCGGCCGTGTAGTTTAAGCTTCCAAACCTGACCTGATGGCCAGGGGCGTAGCTTTCGATCTGCTCCAGATGGCCAAGCGAATTGGCCCACAGTGCGAAGCCGCGGAATACGAAGATCTGTCTAGGGAGAAAAGTCTCACCTTGGACCGCGTCGTGGTTGATGATTGAAGAAGCCATCGGGCCTAAAGGTGACGACACAAAGGAACTCTCAATGAAAGCACCAATGTCGGTGTCAAAACCGGCGGATCTCGGGTAGGGGGTCCTGAACCGTGCGTCTAGGCGGATGGTAACAGGAGACAAGGGACACGATGTTTTTACCCAGGTTCGGGCCCTCTCTATGGAGGTAAAACCCTACTCCTGCTTGATTAATATTGATGATATGGGTAGTACAAGAGTTGATCTACCACGAGATCAGAGAGGCTAAACCCTATAAGCTAGCCTATGGTATGATTGTTGTTCGTCCTATGGACTAAAACTCTCCGGTTTATATAGACACCGGAGAGGGCTAGGGTTACATAGAGTCGGTTACAATGGGAGGAGATCTTCATATCATATCGCCAAGCTTGCCTTCCACGCCAAGGAAAGCCCTATCCGGACACGGGACGAAGTCTTCAATATTGTATCTTCATAGTCCGGGAGTCCGGCCAAAGGTCATAGTCCGGCCATCCGGACACCCCTAATCCAGGACTTCCTCCATAGGGTAAGAAACCACCTCAAAGTTATCCTTTCTGATCTATCTATTCAAGAGTCCGTAGTAAAATAACATGAAGCTATTCTTTCCGTTCGATCTATCATAGAGTTCGTACTAGAATAACACCTTAAGACACAAATCAACCAAAACCCTAATGTCACCTAGATACTCCATTGTCACCTCAAGTATCTGTGGGCATGATTATATGATATGCATCACACAATCTCAGATTCATCTATTCAACCAACACGAAGTACTTCAAAGAGTGCCCTAGAGTTTCTACCGAAGAGTCAAGACGAAAACGCGTGCCAACCCCTATGCATAAGTTCATTGAACCCGCAAGTTGATCACCAAAACATACATCAAGTAGATCACGTGAATATCCCATTGTCACCATAGATAAGCACGACAAGACATACATCAAGTGTTCTCAAACCCTTAAAGAATCAATCTGATAAGATAACTTCAAAGGGAAAACTCAATCCATTACAAGAGAGTAGAGGGGGAGAAACATCATAAGATCCAACTATAATAGCAAAGCTCGCGATACATCAAGATCGCATCACCTCAAGAACACGAGAGAGAGCGAGAGAGAGAGAGAGAGATCAAACACATAGTTACTGGTACATACCCTCAGCCCCGAGTGTGAACTACTCCCTTCTCGTCATGGAGAGCGCCGGGATGATGAAGATGGCTACCGGCAAGGGATCCCTCCTCCGGCAGGGTGCCGGAATAGGGTCCCGATTGGTTTTTGGTGGCTACACAGGCTTGCGGCGGTGGAACTCCCGATCTATCATGTTCGTCGATGTTTTTAGGGTATATGGAGATATATAGGCGAAATAAGTTGGTCAGGGGAGCCACGAGGGGCCCACGAGGGTGGAGGGCACGCCCAGGGGGGTGGGCGCACCCCCCTGCCTCATGGCCTCCTTGAAGCTTTCCCGACTTCAGCTCCACGTCTCCTGGGTCACGTTCGTTCCAAAAATCACGCTCCTGAAGGTTTCATTCCGTTTGGACTCCATTTGATATTCCTTTTCTTCGAAACACTGAAATAGGCAAGAAAACAACAATATGGGCTGGGCCTCCGGTTAATAGGTTAGTCCCAAAAATAATATAAAAGTGTATAATAAAGCCCATAAACATCCAAAACAGATAATATAATAGCATGGATGCTTCAGAAATTATAGATACATTGGAGACATATCAGCATCCCCAAGCTTAGTTCCTGCCCGTCCTCGAGTAGGTAAATGATAAAAGAAAGAATTTATAAAGTGTGAATGCTAGCAGGTGCACAAGTTTGATCAATGATAATTTCAATCACCTTTTCTAGCATCATTACATGTCATAATAGTAGCTCATCTCATAAAATTTTCATGATCAAGTAACAAGCTATTCACATGTTAAAGCATAGACCATAAACTTTCTTGAAAACTAGCAAACTTCATTCTCAGTCATCAAACAATTACAATTCATCTTATTTTCAGGAAGGGTCTATATCAGAGGTTTGATTTAGCAAACTCCACATACTCAACTATCATATAGTCTTCCATGGTTGCTACCACTCAAAGCATATTCTTAGAACAAATAGCATCCATCGAACACAGAGAAACATAGGGGATTAGTGTTTCGCCTCCCAACTCACTTATCATATAATTGTCAACAATAATAGTTCATGATCAAATATATTTGCATGCACATATATGCTTAGATCTTTTTCCATCACATAATGCTTTCCAACTAAAGAGTAGGTTGGAATGAGAAGGAATACTACTGACTCTTGCATAAAAGTAAAAGATAGGCCCTTCGCAGAGGGAAGCAGGGATTTGCAGAGGTGCCAGAGCTCGATTTTGAAATAGAGATAAATAATTTTGAGAGGTATGATCTCATTGTCAACATAACAACCAAGAGTTCCCAATAGCTTCCACACTACATACATTATAGGCGGTTCCCAAACAGAATGGTAAAGTTTTTACTCCCCCTCCACCAACAATCATCAATCCATGGCTTGCCCGAAACAACGGGTGCCTCCAACTAACATCAATCCTGGGGGAGTTTTTGTTTGCAATTATTTTGATTTGATTTTGATCTTTTGATCATGGGACTGGGCATCCCAGTTACCAGCCATTTTTCTCGTGAATGATGAGCGGACTCCACTCATTGTGAGAATAACCCACCTAGCATGGAAGATACTAACAACCCCTAGTCGCTACATGAGCGATTTGGGCATACAAAATAGTTTATTATTTGAAGGTTTAGAGTTTGGCACATGCAAATTTATTTGGAACGGCAGGTAAATACCGCATATAGGTAGATATGGTGGACACTCATGGAAGAAACTTGGTTCAAGGGATTTGGAAGCACAAGCAGTATTCCCGCTTAGTATAGATATTTTGGCTAGCAAAGGATTCCAAATAGCAAGAACCACATGTTGGAGGATCTATAACAATATAACTTCTATACAAATATACCCAAGCATAACTCATTACGTTGTCTTCCTTGTCCAATTTCAACTAATTTGCTCAGGTTTGAAAATAATTAATGGGGCTCACAATCATAGAAAATGTCTAGGATAGTATATTTATATGTGAAATCTCTCTTCCTTAAATATTATTTCATGAATTGTTCAAGTGCATATATAATTCCAGATTTATGATATTCAAATCATTCAACCATTTACTCATAGGATATAAGTGAAGCACACGAGTAAATGATAAACTACTCCAAAAAGGTATAAGTGAAGATCAATGAGTAGTTATAATTATGTAGCTATGTGAAGACTCTCTCTCATTTAAGTATTCTAGATCTTAAGTACTTTATTCAAACAGCAAGCAAAACAAAATAAAATGGCATTGCAAGGATAGCACACATCATGTGAAGAAGCAAAAACTTAGGCTCAACCGATACTAACCAATAATTGTTGAAGAAGAAAGGTGGGATGCCTACCAGGGCATCCCCAAGCTTAGATGCTTGAGACTTCTTAGAATGTTATATTGGGGTGCCTTGGTCATCCCCAAGCTTGAGATTTTGTGTCTCCTTAATTCCTCTCATATCACGGTTTCCTAAATCTCACAAGCTTCATCCACACCAAACTCAACAAGAACTCATGAGATAAGTTAGTGTAAAACAAGGCAATAACCTTATAATTCTCTACTGTAACAAATTATTAAAATTATTATTCAACATTGCATAAAAAATGTCTCTAAATATTTAATACTCCTATCCTCAAATAGAATCATTAAACAAGCAAGCATATGCAAATAATGCAAACATAACACCAATCTGCCAAAACAGTATAGTCTGTAAAGAATGCAAGATTCATCATACTTCCCTAACTCCAAAAATTATAAGAAAAATACTAATCTTAAGAATATTTATCACAGCTCAATATGCAAAAAATTTCAATATTATATCATTCTCTTACTTTTCTAGAGAATGTTTGCAACAACGGTAAACTTTCTGTTTTGAAACAGCAATATGTGTACTTGCAAAATAAGCATGGTAAAGGCTATCCTTGACATTTTTATTGAAAATATAGATGCAAAACATTATTCTAAATAACAGAAAGCAAATACTAACAAAATAAACTGACGCTCCAAGAAAAACAAATATCATGTGGTGAATAAAAATATAGCTCCAAGTAAAGTTACCGATGAGCGAAGACGAAAGAGGGGATGCCATCTGGGGCATCCCCAAGCTTCTCTTGGTTTTCCTTGAATATTACCTTGGGGTTCCTTGGGCATCCCCAAGCTTAGGTTCTTTCCACTCCTTATTCCATAGTCCATCGAATCTTTACCCAAAACTTGAAAACTTCACAACACAAAACTCAACACAAAACTCGTAAGCTCCGTTAGTATAAGAAAATAAAACCACCACTTAGGTACTGTTGTGAACTCATTATAAATTCATATTGGTGTAATATATACTGTACTACAACTTCTCTATGGTTCATACCCTCCGATACTACTCATAGATTCATCAAAATAAGCAAACAACGCAATGAAAACAGAATCTGTCAAAAACAGAACAGTCTGTAGTAATCTGTATCATTCGAATACTTCTGTAACTCACAAAATTCTGAAATAAATTGGTGGACCTGAGGAATTTGTCTATTAATCATATACAAAAAGAATCAACCTAAAAGCACTCTCCAGTAAAAAATGGCAGCTAATCTCGTGAGCGCAAAGTTTCTATTTTTTACAGCAAGATCATATAGACTTCACCCAAGTCTCCCCAAAGGCTCTACTGGGCACAAACACTAATTGAAACATAAAAACACATCTAACCAGAGGCTAGATGAATTATTTATTACTAAACAGGATCAAAAAGTAAAGAACAAAAATAAAATTGGGTTGCCTCCCAACAAGCGCTGTCGTTTAACGCCCCTAGTTAGGCATGATGATTTCAATGATGCTCACATAAAAGATAAGAATTGAAACATAAAGAGAGCATCATGAAGATTATGACTAGCATATTTAAGTCTAACCCACTTCCTATGCATAGGTATTTTGTGAGCAAACAACGTATGGGAACAATAATCAACTATCATAGGAAGGCAAAACAAGCATAACTTCAAAATTTTAAGCACATAGAGAGGAAGCTTGATATTATTGCAATTCCTGCAAGCATATATTCCTCCCTCATAATAATTTTCAGTAGCATCATGAATGAATTCAACAATATAATCAGCACATAAAGCATTCTTTTCATGATCTACAAGCATAGAATTTTTATTACTCTCCACATAAGCAAATTTATTCTCATGAATAATAGTGGGAGCAAACTCAACAAAATAACTATCATGCGAGGGATAATCCAATTGAAAATTAAAATCACGATGACAAATTTCATGGTTATCATTATTCTTAATAGCATACAAGTCATCACAATAATCATCATAGATAGCAACTTTGTTCTCATAATCAATTGGAACCTCTTCCGAAATAGTGGATTCATCACTAAATAAAGTCATGACCTTTCCAAATCCACTTTCATAAATATAATCATCATAAATAGGAGGCATGGTTTCATCATAATAAATATTCTCATCAAAACTTGGGGGACTAAACATATCATCTTCATCAAACATAGCATCCGCAAGCTTGTGGCTTTGCATATCATTAGCATCATGGGTATTCAAACAATTCATACTAATAACATTGCAATCATGCTCTTCATTCAAAGATTTAGTGCCAAACATTTTATAGATGTCTTCTTCTAGCACTTGAGCACAATTTTCCTTACCATCATTCTCACGAAAGATATTTAAAAGATGAAGCGTATGAGACAAACTCAATTCTGTTTTTTTGTAGTTTTGTTTTATAGAATCAACTAGTGATAAAACAAGAAACAAAAAGATTCGGTTGCAAGATCTAAAGATATACCATCAAGCACTCGCCTCCCCGGCAACGACGCTAGAAAAGAGCTTGATGTCTACTACGCAACCTTCTTCTTGTAGACGTTGTTGGGCCTCCAAGTGCAGAGGTTTGTAGGACAGTAGCAAATTTCCCTCAAGTGGATGACCTAAGGTTTATCACTTCGTGGGAGGCGTAGGATGAAGATGATCTCTCTCAAACAACCCTGCAACCAAATAAAAAAGAGTCTCTTGTGTCTCCAACACACCCAATACAATGGTAAATTGTATAGGTGTACTAGTTCGGCGAAGAGATGGTGACACAAGTGCAATATGGGTGGTAGATATAAGTATTTGTAATCTGAAATTATCGAAACAGCAAGGTAGCAAGCGATAAAAGTGAGCGTAAACGGTATTGCAATGGTAGGAAACAAGGCCTAAGGTTCATACTTTCACTAGTGCAAGTTCTCTCAACAATAATAACATAACTGGATCATATAACTATCCCTCAACATGCAACAAAGAGTCACCCCAAAGTCACTAATAGCGGAGAACAAACGAAGAGATTATGGCAGGGTAAGAAACCACCTCAAAGTTATCCTTTCCCATCTATCTATTCAAGAGTCCATAGTAAAATAACATGAAACTATTCTTTACGTTCGATCTATCATAGAGTTCGTACTAGAATAACACCTTAAGATGTAAATCAACCAAAACCCGAATGTCACCTAGATACTCCATTGTCACCTCAAGTATCCGTGGGCATGATCATACGATATGCATCACACAATCTCAGATTCATCTATTCAACCAACACAAAGTACTTCAAAGAGTGCCCCAAAGTTTCTACCGAAGAGTCAAGACGAAAACGTGTGCCAACCCCTATGCATAAGTTCATTGAACCCGCAAGTTGATCACCAAAACATACATCAAGTAGATCACATGAATATCCCATTGTCACCACAGATAAGCACGACAAGACATACATCAAGTGTTCTCAAATCCTTAAAGACTCAATCCGATAAGATAACTTCAAAGGGAAAACTCAATCCATTACAAGAGAGTAGAGGGGGAGAAACATCATAAGATCCAACTATAATAGCAAAGCTCACGATACATCAAGATCGTATCACCTCAAGAACACGAGAGAGAGAGAGATCAAACACATAGGTACTGGTACATACCCTCAGCCCCGAGGGTGAACTACTCCCTCCTCATCATGAAGAGCGCCGAGATGATGAAGATGGCTACCGGTGAGGGATCCCCCCTCCGGCAGGGTGCCGGAACAGGGTCCCGATTGGTTTTTGGTGGATACAGAGGCTTGCGGCGGCGGAACTCCCGATCTATTGTATTCCTCAATGCTTTTAGGGTATATGGAGATATATAGGCGAAAGAAGTCGGTCAGGGGAGCCACGAGGGGCCCACGAGGGTGGAGGGCGTGCCCAGGGGGGGTGGGCATGCCCCCCTACCTCGTGGCCTCCTTGAAGCTTCCCTGACTTCAGCTCCACGTCTCCTTGGTCACGTTCGTTCCAGAAATCACGCTCCCGAAGGTTTCATTCTGTTTGGACTCTATTTGATATTCCTTTTCTTCGAAACACTAAAATAGGCAAGAAAACAACAATATGGGCTGGGCCTCCGGTTAATAGGTTAGTCCCAAAAATAATATAAAAGTGTATAATAAAGCTCGTAAACATCCAAAACAGATAATATAATAGCATGAATGCTTCATAAATTATAGATACGTTGGAGACGTATCAAGTATATCCGTCTCGGATAGCAAGACTCCGGTTTATGATCGGGTTGGAGTTAAGGCCGACAATTGGGAAATTTACTTCCCGCCCAACACCCACCTAGTTGCCACGGTCGATGACTTAACCGACGTGCTAGACTAGGGCGAGGCCACTAACATGGATGAAGATGTCGATGGCCGCACAGAAGACACATCACCTCTGGTAAACACCAGCAAGTAGACTGCTACATGAAGTTACGATGTCTACATGGTGTACACCCCCAATTCCCCTCCAAGACGTCAGCGTAGATGTAGTTGATGCAACAATGGGGAACTTAGTGGTAATAACGCAACCATTAACAATGGCGACGCGACAGCCGGTGATGCCGATAACCCTGAGGAGGACCCTCAAGTTTCCCTAGTGCGAAACGGCACACCCGACAGATATCTCGAGGAATCAGATCCCGACGATCTCTTTGAAGGTCCGATGGCAACTATACGCCGGAATCCGAGGAAGAGATGAGCACTGGCACCAAGGACTACATCGTCCCCGAGGACCCTTTCAAACAAGAGCACTTCCAGTGGCGCCTCATCGCCATGGCATAGAGCATGAAGCGCAAGCAGCAGCTGCTGCAAGCCAACACCGATGCACTGAATGAAAACTGGGTCGAAGTGCTCTCCGCCGATCAAGACATGGAAGACCGGCGCCGTAGCGCACCAAAATCATACCCATGCATGCGTTTCCTGCCGGAGTTAGATGAGGAGCTCGCTAATGACCACAGCCGCCCCCTACAGGTCGGGACAGGCCCATGCGGGAAAACCTCGACAACCGACCACCTCCACACTATTATGGCAAGGACCTCGTGGATTACCTTGATCCTCACAATGTTAGACATTGCATTGAGGCAAACCGGGCACCTCCTCTATTCATCTATGGATCAAGAGGATGTGCGCCCACCGGGCCCGACGGCTACAATGCCTGGATGGACAGGAATAGTCGTGCTCGAGACCAGGACTTCTCACGGCTATCCCCTGACCTCTGACTAGATGTTCCTGGGTTTCGAGGTCTAGCTCACCTGATCTGCTTCATAGATAGGGTGATGGAACATCAATTCCCTAAAGGATTTAAGCCCATCAATATAGAATCATATGATGACACCGCCGATCCAGTAGTATGGATGAAGGACTTCCTCCTCCATATACACATGGTGTAACATCCCAAAATTCTAAATTCTGGAATGTTATAAACAAATAGATAGTTTTGATTGTTGTTTGATTGATTGTGTGAAATAGAGTGGAACTGAGACTTTTTGAAAGTTAAATGAGAGGGAATAAAAGGACTTTCCCAAACTTTCAGTTTTGCATTTATGATCTTCATGAATTCAAATTCTTTTCAAATACAAAACCCTAGAGAGAAGATGACATGACTTCTTCCATTTAAATAAATAAAAAGGGTTTTTGAAAATATTTGAATTTGACTTGGAAATATTTCAAATTCAGAAACTTCAAGCAACTCAATGATTTTCATGAGGGAAGATAAAATGACTTCTTCAAACATATGAAAATGACTTTGGAGTTTAAAAGAAATCCAATTTAAAGTCCTTTTGAAATTATTATTTTCAATTGGGAGTTATTTGTGTTTTATTCAAATTATTTTTCTCCAAAAATATAATATATGGAAATTAGGGTAAAATGATTCCCTACATCAGAAATTGGAGAGAAATAAATTTGAATTAATTTTGGTATTTTTAAAATGATTTTCATTGGATTTTATTAGAGCAGTAGCACTCTTTGCTTTATTTGAATTGTTGTGGATTTTATTTTAAGCTAGAATAATGTTCATGTCGTAGAAAATCTTTTTCTGAAAATTTTGATATATTATATGCCTATAAAATATATTTATTTATTTGGTTTTTATTATTTTGTTTGCCTGGAAAATGTTAAAAAAAAGACTTCCTTTCCCCGCCGGCCAACTGGGCTGAAGCCAGCGAGCCGGCCCAGCTCCGTACCGCCTCGCCCGTCGTCCCCGACCGGGACTCCTCCCGGAGTCCGGCGCCGCCCCGCCACCGGCTGCCCCCTCCCCCACGCCATCGCCCTCCCCTGCCCCTTTAAAAGGCCACCCCGGGACCCCTGGATCCCGTTTTCGCCGTCGCCGCCGCTCCTTGTAGTCGCGCCGCCGCCGCAGATCTCGCCGTCGCCGGCGGTCGCATCTCGCCGCCGCCATCTCCGGCTTCGCCGTCGCTGGTGCTCGCATCTCACCGCCACCACCTCCGACTCCGCCGCCCCATTCCGCGCTCGCCGCCATCTCCGCCCATCGCCGCCGACCCCGGAGCCACCGCCGCCGTCTACCGGACCTTGCCGGAGTTCGGGTAAACCCTAGCCCCAACCCCCGCCATCGGATCGAGATCCGACGATCTCGATTTGTTCTTGTTTTTTCCGTTTCGGCTAATTAACGAACGCTCGTTAGTTTAGGTTTTATTTGTGAACGGATTCGCTAGATTAGTCGCTGTAGCGAGCGTTCTCTTGATAGAATTTCTCTTTTTCTTTTAATTTCTGCCAGGGACCTAGTTGTAGTCGTTTTATTTTACAGTTTAGCCCCTGATCTTCAAACGGTCACAACTTTTACACCGTTTATCCAAATCCAACGAAACCAACGCCCACTTATTCGTTATGATCCCCTCTATCCGGTAAAACAACTTAAACATGTTTTTGAAAGTTTAAAATTTGAATTTCAAGCAGATTTGTATTTGAACTTCATTTGATCGTAACTTGAGTTTTATAACTCCGTTTGAGTTGATTCTTTTAGCAAATCGAAGCTCTTGAACTAAACTTTCTGATAAGGCCAAATTCACATAGTTTTGGTACTGTTAGAAATTGTTTTATGCTGCAAGAGTTATTTGCTTGGTTTTGATGTTTTCCGATTTGTTTTCTTCGTTCTCTCTGATCTTTTGAGTGATTGCTTATGTGTGGTTACTATTGCTTGCTAAAGATAGATTGAACGGAGTGAGACGAATAGAACTATCAGGAGTTGAGTGTGAATCATCTTCATCAATAGTACAGGCAAGTTCACACTTTGATCATACCTCTTTACTACCCAGTTTTTATGCGTTAGTTTCAACCCCCAAACATTGCATGAGTAGGATGTGATTTTAACATGCGGGGTTTGGGAAGTAGTTGATGAGGTAGAACCTATTGCCCTGTTTATTACCAAACCCTTGGGAGTTACTTCAACGTTATGCTTATATTGCTATGCTATGCTCGTAGACATGGATTGGGTGAGTGTATCCATGACAGATGTGATATTGTTAAATAATGGTATACCTAAGGTGGCAACTTTAATACACATCTGGGTGGATTGAGGCACCTGGAGTACCCAGTGTTGCCTGTATTTTTGGAAATCCCGGGGTCCTATGCGATTTTCCTATGGACCGCCACCCAGGCTCAAAGGGATCATAAGATTTTCATGCTAGAAACTTCCGTGTGCAGCCACATGCTATTATGGGCTCTAGCATAGTTGATTAAGTCATGTGAACTCTTACAGTGGTAGACTAGCAGATGTAGGGGAAAGTAGGTGTAACGGTCTACCCATCGTAAGGTGCTAGCGCTTCTGAAAGACTATGTATCGGTCATCCATTTCTCAAACACCATGAAGTGCGAGAAAACCAATGGAGGAGATCGAGTCTTGTGGGGAAAAGTGCGCAAACCTCTGCAGAGTGTACAAACTAATCATGGTTAGCCGTGTCCCCGGTTATGGACGTTTTGAGTATCTAGTACTTGGATTATCATGTGAATCTCATCATGTTACTTTAATTAATTTTGTTGGGTTTAATGATGATGCTTAATTGGGATTGAGAATGCTGTCAACCATTCTCAATGTTTAACAACCACCATGATAGTTAAATAAAATTTATTCCTTTGAAGTAGGGAAAAATTGGCTTTATGCAAAACTGTAACCGTAGAGCTTTCCACCAGCCAAATATGCATGTAGTGATAGTTATTATTCATCATTGCTCTATGGTGTGAATTTGCCAGTACATTCAATGTACCGACCTACATGGCTGCAAGGTCTCATGTTGCAGGGTTCTTACGATGAGTAAGTGATACGTTAGGGTTACGATTTCTACACTCAACTTTGCCATTGGTGTTGATGGGTATCCACAACCTTGTTGTTACTTCGGCTATGTGGATTGAGGTAATAGTATTTACGTTATTTTATACATGTGATTTACCTCTGTTATAAATCCTCGAGTACTGTGTGTGTCAGCATACCGATCCAGGGATGACATTTAAGCACAGAGACTTGACCCATTCGGGTCGGGTCACTACAAGATGGTATCAGAGCACATGTTGACTGTAGGACGTGACCCTAGAAATTGGCAAGCCCATAGGAAAGATTTTCTCTACTACTTTATTTTCAAAAAGATCTCTTACCTCTCTTCTCTTCTGAGCTTATTCAAATATTCCCTTTTAGTGAGACTATACCCCTTTCCCTATTTGACCCCGAAGATTCGACTGATGAAACCACTTCAAGGAGTACAAGATATCGGACAACCACGACCACTTCGGAATGAAGAGTATTTTATCGAGCATTTGTTACTGGAACTACAATGGTTGAAGACTCCGAAGACTAGGAGAATTTGAAGGCCCTGTAGAATTTTTCCAGATTTGTATGACCTAGGAAGGCACCCCTTATGGAACTTGGAAGACTATGGAAGCTGTCAATACCCGAGATCAAGGTGTATCGGAGAAAGACCAGAATATGGAGCATTAGAACTCAAAGTTTTGTCAAGAAAACCATAAGGCAGGAGATATCAATTATGGAATGAAAGCTCATGGTAGTAACATGGGCATAGACATGGCTAACCATGGTGTTATCGCCCGCTTATGCTATTGCCACCCTGCTGAGTTAAGCATGCATTTTCTTCGGAAGGATTGAATAGTAGAAGGCCAATGGAGCACAAATCAGCAGAAGACGAAGTTTTAACCTTAACTAGTGTATCACCAGGATCTGGAATACTACATCAAGGATTTTAAGATGGACCTGCAGGAAGCCATATTTGACAAGGGAGCATTTCTAGAAGAACTCAGGACCCAGAAGCTTAAAGTAGCTAAGCTGGAGGAGCAAAACCTCGAGATACCAGAGATTTGTTAGGAACTAAAGGACATTAGGACCATGGCTCATGCCAAGGGTGTTGAAACCCAGAAGTTTGGAACGCAACTCCAGAATATTAACGGATGTCACTAGAGACTTCGCGTCAACAGAGATCTAGTAGAGGAACTTGAGAAGGACAAGCACGATAGGAAGAAGCCATCGAGACATGAACAAGACTTGAAGATTTTGGCGACTTTGAAGATTTGTTGACCTTTAGAAGACCAAACCCCTATTTTATACTTACGTTAGATGTTACGTTTGTGAGCTGTCATTTGTTTGATGTTTTTTTGACGACCACAAAATAAAATGCCCTTTTCAAAACTATTGTTTGTACTGTGTGTATCCCCCTATCCCCTATCTCTCTTATCCCACCCCAAAACCCCTGGACCCAATAGAGGATGAATGGAGATGAGCTCATATTATCTGGATCGATGACTCAATTGGACACGGATCGATGGATTCAGAACATGGAAGATCATATGGAGAATAACCCTATAGCCGGAAAGGATATGGCCCAGCATGCTCTTCAATGCTTTGAAAGAGGTGCTGCTACTTGGTGGAGGATGTACCAAAACATAAATGGACGGCAAGGAGTAACCACTTGGAAGGAATTAAGTTGACCTTGCTAAAGTCTCGGCTTGTGTCCCAGAAGATGAAGCCCTATGGAAATGATATGAAGAAACTCTGTGCATGCAAGCTTTGTGGAGAAATAGGATACAACCATAAAGAACACAAGGATGAATGTTCAAATTGTGAAGGAAGTCACCCAGCTGAAGAATGCCCAACTAGGTGGATTACTTGTTTCTTGTGTGAAGGAACTACCCACTACCCTGCTCGGTGTCACATTTACCCCATGGTACAAAGAACCATCTAGCAGAAGAAAGAAGCAATGAAAGGAGCCCTCATGGAAATTTTAGAAGAACCGGTGATGGAGGAAGATGTCGAGGACACACACAAAGGAAACAAAATTTAAGCCTGCACCAAGTCTTGCTATTCAGGTGGAGAAGAAGGACACCTCTCCCAAAATTGTCTGAATGGGGATCTAGTAGAATTCCCGACAGAGGAAGTAGAGTATGACCCACAGGAAATAGAAGCCCTGATTGGAACGGAAAAGTCCAGGAAGAGGAGTAGACTGGATTCCAGGAAGGACTTGAGCCATATCACCTGTTTCAGGTGCAAGGAGTCAGGGCACTACTTCAGCAGTTGCCCAAAAAGGAAGACGAGGACCAATGAGGCTATGTAGTCATAAGGAAACCAAGATACTTGTCAGAAGTAATATGTTTCTGCTGTAATGAAGTACGGAACTTTGCCAAAGATTGTCCCAATGAGAAGGAGGCTTGTGCTAAATGGTTGAGTTAGCAACAAAAGAAATGTAGTAGTAATAGTGGGAACAATTCTTTTACATTGAGATGTTGAGTTGAGGCATGTAATGGAAAAGCAAGAGATTGTAATCGTTGGAGAATCAATAAAGTTTGCATCGTTGGTACTGATTTGGATTTTATGAGTTGTTACTCTATGAAGAAAGATTTTGACCATTTTCGAGGATATGAGAAATATGGTCTATGGAAGATTGGATCATTTTAAGGGTGGTAGTACCCTGTGAGGACCCTTGACCTCTGGAGAGGATTATGATATTCCACGAAGTGGACTTTGGACAGAAATAAGTATGAGTTTTATCTCGATATATTGGATACCCCCAAGAGTATGAAGGGAAGAAGTACCATTGGATATAAAGGAGATATAAGGTTGGTAATATGGAGCAATTGTAACTCGATGAGGATTCGAAGTAATCATGCCTTAGTTGGTACCAATAGAAGGAAGGGAGACAGTACAATTGGATGGATTTAAGAATTCTAGGAAGCTGGATGTTGGAATAATGATCAGTTGCCCCGATGATGAGCTTAAGGTTTACAAGTGATGAGGTGGGCCCATAACCCACAAGCCCCAGGATCTACCAAGAAGCAAGCACGCTCTTGCTGAAGGAAAAACCCTGGAAGAAGATACGACTTTGTCAATAGATGATTTCATAGGAGCAACGCAAAACCTGAGAGTTGTGAAGGACCGATAGATGTTCGTTTGGCTTACAGAATCAATGGATTATCCGAACTTGGTTCGTTGACAAGAGAAATTCTGCAATGCTTGTGAGGATGACCGAGAGTTAGAATGCGAGATTTGCTAAACTATATACAAGGTAATGATTTGGGTGCGGGATGGATTGATCACCATACCGACTTACTCTTATTATTCACTTTGCTATGTGGGATGGTAAATCTGAGTGACTTACCTATAGTAGAGCGACGACGATCAAAACCTTGTTTGAACCTTAGAATGGTATAAGTATTTTTTCCCTTGTACAAGGCAGCTGTTGCCAAACGTAGGATATACGCTAAGGTTCAACCCAGACCGTTTTCTGCAGGAGAAACCATAAATTGTTGACCACCATGAGATATCGATAGTTGATTAGTATTGGCGCCAGACCCGTCAGCTAAGAAGACCTAGTCTCGGAATAACCGTACCAAAATGAAAAGGACACAGGAATTGAGGAAAAGGTTATGCCACCACCGGAAGAGCCCAGAGAAGGAATTTTCCCGAGAATCTGAGAAGATCGACACTGTCAACAATAAGGATGGAGTGTGTGAGTTTTGATGGAACCGTAACAATGCTTCTAAGGGTGGTAGCACCCCAGACCCCCTGTGATGATCGATGGATTTTGAGAAGACCCCGACCCTAACCTATTTCTTGCTAACCTCTCCAAATCTTGAGGACGAGATTCATTTTAAGGGTGGTAGGTTTGTAACATCCCAAAATTCTAAATTTTGGAATGTTATAAACAAATAGATAGTTTTGATTGTTGTTTGATTGATTGTGTGAAATAGAGTGGAACTGAAACTTTTTGAAAGTTAAATGAGAGGGAATAAAAGGACTTTCCCAAACTTTCAGTTTTGCATTTATGATCTTCATGAATTCAAATTTTTTTCAAATACAAAACCCTAGAGAGAAGATGACATGACTTCTTCCATTTAAATAAATAAAAAGGGGTTTTGAAAATATTTGAATTTCACTTGAAAATATTTCAAATTCAGAAACTTCAAGCAACTCAATGATTTTCATGAGGGAAGATAAAATGAATTCTTCAAACATATGAAATATGAGTTGGGAGTTTAAAAGAAATCCAATTTAAAGTCCTTTTGAAATTATTATTTTCAATTGGGAGTTATTTGTGTTTTATTCAAATTATTTTTCTCCAAAAATATAATATATGGAAATTAGGGTAAAATGATTCCCTACATCAGAAAATTGGAGAGAATAAAGTTGAATTAATTTTGGTATTTTTCAAATGATTTTTATTGGATTTTATTAGAGCAGTAGCACTCTTTGCTTTATTTGAATTGTTGTGGATTTTATTTTAAGCTAGAATAATGTTCATGTCGTAGAAAATCTTTTTCTGAAAATTTTGATATATTATATGCCTATATAATATATTTATTTATTTGGTTTTTATTATTTTGTTTGCCTGGAAAATGTTAAAAAAAGACTTCCTTTCCCCGTGGGCCAACTAGGCTGAAGCCAGCCAGCCAGCCCAGCTCCGCGCTGCCTCACCCATCGTCCCCGACCGGGACTCCTCCCGGAGTCTGGCGCCGCCCCGCCACCGGCTGCCCCCTCCCCCATGTCATCGCCCTCCCTTGCCCCTTTAAAATGCCACCCCGGTACCCCTGGGTCCCATTTTCGCCGCCGCCGCCGCTCCTTGTAGTCGCGCCGCCGCCGCAGATCCCGCCGTCGCCGGCGGTCGCATCTCGCCGCCGCCACCTCCGACTTCGCCGTCGCCGGCGGTCGCATCTCGGCGCTGCCACCTCCGACTCCGCCGCCCCACGCCGCGCTCGCCGCTATCTCCGCCCATTGCCGCCGACCCCGGAGCCACCTCCTCTGTATGCCGGACCTCGCCGGAGTTCGGGTAAACCCTAGCCTCGACCCCCGCCGTCGGATCGAGATCCGACGATCTCGATTTGTTCTTGTTTTTTTCGTTTCGGCTAATTAACGAAGCTCGTTAGTTTAGGTTTTATTTGTGAACATATTTGCTAGATTAGTCGCTGTAGCGAGCGTTCGCTCGATAGAATTTCTCCTTTTCTTTTAATTTCTGCCATGGACCTAGTTCTAGTCGTTTTATTTTACAGTTTAGCCCCTGGTCTTCAAACGGTCACAACTTTTACACCGTTTATCTAAATCCAACAAAACCAACGCCCACTTCTTCGTTATGATCCCCTCTATCTAGTAAAACAACTTAAACATGTTTTTGAAAGTTTAAAATTTTAATTTCAAGCAGATTTGTATTTGAACTTCATTTGATCGTAACTTGAGTTTTATAACTCCGTTTGAGTTGATTCTTTTAGCAAATCGAAGCTCTTGAACTAAACTTTCTGATAAGGCCCAATTCACATAGTTTTGGTACTGTTAGAAATTGTTTTATGCTGCAAGAGTTATTTGCTTGGTTTTGATGTTTTCCGATTTGTTTTCTTCGTTCTCTTTGATCTTTTGAGTGATTGCTTATGTGTGGTTACTATTGCTTGCTTACGATAGATTGAACGGAGTGAGATGAATAGAACTATCAGGAGTTGAGTGCGAATCATCTTCATCAACAGTATAGGCAAGTTCACACTTTGATCATACCTCTTTACTACCCAGTTTTTATGCGTTAGTTTCAACCCCCAAACATTGCATGAGTAGGATGTGATTTTAACATGTGGGTTTTGGGAAGTAGTTGATGAGGTAGAACCTATTGCCCTGTTTATTACCAAACCCTTGGGAGTTACTTCAACGTTATGCTTATATTGCTATGCTATGCTCGTAGACGTGGATTGGGTGAGTGTATCCATGACAGATGTGAGATTGTTAATTAATGGTTTACTTAAGGTGGCAACTTTAATACACATCTGGCTGGATTGAGGCACCTGGAGTACCCAGTGTTGCCTGTATTTTTGGAAATCCCAGGGTTCCGTGTGATTTTCCTATGGACCGCCACCCAGGCTCAAAGGGATCATAAGATTTTTCATGCTAGAAACTTCCGTGTGCAGCCACATGCTATTATGGGCTCTAGCGTAGTTGATTAAGTCGTGCGAACTCTTACAGTGGTAGACTAGGAGGTGTAGGGGAAAGTAGGTGTAACGGTCTACCCATCGTAAGGTGCTAGCACTTCTGAAAGACTATGTCTCGGTCATCCTTTTCTCAAACACCATGAAGTGCGAGAAAACCAACGGAGGAGATCGAGTCTTGTGGGGAAAAGTGCGCAAACCTCTGCAGAGTGTACAAACTAATTATGGTTAGCCGTGTCCCCAGTTATGGACGTTTTGAGTATCTAGTACTTGGATTATCATGTGAATCTCATCATGTTACTTTAATTAATTTTGTTGGGTTTAATGATGATGCTTAATTGGGATTGAGAATGCTGTCAACCATTCTCAATATTTAACAACCACCATGATAGTTAAATAAAATTTATTCCTTTGAAGTAGGGAAAAATCGTCTTTATGCAAAACTGTAACCGTAGAGCTTTCCACCAGCCAAATATGCATGTAGTGATAGTTATTATTCATCAATGCTCTATGGTGTGAATTTGCCAGTACATTCAATGTACTGACCTACATGGCTGCACCGTCTCATGTTGCAGGGTTCTTACGACGAGTAAGTGATACATTAGGGTTACGGTTTCTACACTCAACTTTGCTGTTGGTGTTGATGGGTATCCACAACCTTGTTGTTACTTCCACTATGTGGATTGAGGTAATAGTATTTACGTTATTTTATACATGTGATTTACCTCTGTTATAAATCCTCGAGTACTGTGTGTGTCAGCATACCGATCCAGGGATGACACTTAAGCACAGACACTTGACCCATTCGGGTCGGGTCGCTACACATGGCCAATGGAGACAATCTACACGCCATCAAATATTTATCGCTCAAACTAAAGGGGCTGGCTAGGCATTGGCTTAACAGTCTGCCTCCCCATTCTATTGGAAGCTGGGAGGACGTCTTTTGAGCACACTTCCAGAGCACGTACGTCTGACCTCCGGACGTTGATGACCTCAGCCATCTCACCCAACAGCCAGGCGAGTCAGCCCGGAAATTCTGGAATAGGTTCCTCACCAAGAAGAACCAGATCATATACTGATCCAAGGCCGAGGCCATCGCCGCATTCAAAAACAACATCCGAGACAAATGATTGGCCTGCCGGCTCGGCCAGGATAAGCGGAGGACTATGGTGGCCCTCACCTCGCCGATGACTCGCTTTTGCCTGGGAGAGGACAGTTGGATCGTCCATAGTACTCACAACAGCAAGAAATGCACCTCGAAAACATGCGACAACAATTAAAAACCCAGGCGCAACAAAAATAAGCACAGGTATAATAATGGCGGAAGCGATATGGAAGACTCTTTGGTCAACGCGAGGTTCACTGGACCTAAATCCGGACAGAAAAAGAGGCCCTATAAAGGGAACAAAGACGGACCTAGCTATCTCGACAGGATCCTGGACCGGTCATGCCAAATCCACAGCACCCAGGACAAACCAGCAACCCACACCAACATGAATTGCTCGGTCTTTGAGAAAGCCGGCAAGGTCGCGACAGAGGGTCAAAGTAAAACCCAAAATTGCAGTGAAGACAAGTATCAACCTCAGCGATCCAATAATTGAGGCTAAAAGGAGTTTCCCGATGATGTAACTGAGGTCAATATGAGCTATGTTACTCACATCCCTAAAAGGGAGAGGAAGCATGCACTCCGAGATGTCTACACATTGGAGCCAGTCGCCTAGAAGTTTAACCCCTGGTCTGCCTGCCCGATCACATTTGACAAGCATGACTATCTGACCAACATAAGGCATGGCGGAACAGCGATCCTTGTCTTGGACCCAATTGTTGATGGTTATCATCTAACACGTGTCCTTATGGATGGAGGAAGCAGCCTCAACCTCATTTATTTGGACACGGTTAGGAAGATGTTCATCAACTCATCTCGAATCAAGCCGAGTACCACCACCTTTAAAGGTGTCATCCCAGGCGTCGAAGCCCACTGCACCAGAACACTCACTCTGGAGGCAGTCTGCGGCTCGCCCGAGAACTTCAGAAGCGAGGAACTAGTCTTTGACATCTGCCCCTTTCGAAGCGGATACCACACGCTCTTAGGGTGCATAGCTTTTGCATGATTCAATGCAATCCCGCATTATGCTTATCTCAAGCTCAAAATGCCGAGACCAAATGGTGTTATCACAATAAATGGTAACACCGAGCGCTCACTCCGGACTAAGGAGCAGGCCACGACTTTCACAGCAGAAGTAAAGGCGTCCAAGGAGGTGGCCCGCAATGATAGATGCACCGCCAACTCTTTGAAGCACATGCGGGCTACGCAAGTAGACCTCGACCACGCAACCCCGCACCCTAAATAGGGATATGGGCTCCTCGCGCACCCAATATGGATGGGGCACTACGTCCCGAGGGTGCATATTTTTGCACTCAAGATTCCCTGGGTCACCGTGGAGCCAAAAGTTTAACTAAAACATCAGAATGGTTCAACCAAGCATCGTCGTGGCTTCGAGCCCTCACATAGGCAAGTTTCTGTCAAAAAAAAAAACTCAGCCAAACACGACTACATAAACGTGGCCTCGACCACACAACAGACTCCAGCAACACCTCCTTCAAGTGGCTCGGCTAATAAAACGCTTGGAGCGTATAGAAAGACCGGAAACACAACAGTCCCCACGAGTCCCCACCGATAATGGTGACAAGCTAGTCAACAGCTCAGAAGTGCAGACGTACAACAGGAAGCGGGCCGGGTTCCTAAAAGTCATGTGACAATATCCTCCCCATTTCTCTCTTCCTCACCTACTCCTTTACGTAGTATTCTTTCAGTTCCTCTTGTCGCAGCTGGTCATGTAAAGGCTTAAAATTATGAAATAAAGAAACCGTGCCCTTTAAAGATCCTTATTGTATTTCTTTATAAGCATGGCCCCTGCGCCATGAAGTTCTTCAAAAGATACAATTGTACTACAAGTCCAAAGTACTCGGTGTCTCGGATTTGCGCTTTATATGCATCAGTTTCGAACCTAGATTTTGGTCAATAGTTCGGTTACCTGGCTCCTATGTGCACCTCCTACGTTCTTGATGAATTCAGCTACGAGTGTAATGGGAGAACCACTACAATTGCGTTGCTGATTGCTTGTATCTGCATTGGTATTTCCCCAGAGAGGAAGAGATGATGCAGCACAGCAAAGCTAAGTATTTCCCTCAGTTATGAAACAAAGGTTATCAATCCAGTAGGAGAACCAAGCAACACTATGTAAATGACACCTACACACAAACAATAAAAACTTGCAACCCAACGAGTAAGAGGGGTTGTCAATCCATCCACGATATTGAGATAGATTAAATTGTATGAGATTTCATAAATAGATCTAACTAAAACACAAAATAAAATAAATAAAGAATAATTCCAGCAAGATATATTTGGTTTTCATATCATAGGAAATACACCCCGGGGCCATAGTTTTCACTAGAGGCTTCTCTCAAGATAATATCATACGGTGGGTAAACAAATTACTGTTGGGAAATTGAGAGAAAAGCAAATAATTAAGACGATATCTATGCCAATGATCATGTATATCAGCATCACGTCCAAGATTAGTAGACTGGGACAATTGTACATCTACTACTATTACTCCACACATCGACCGCGATCTAGCATGCATCTAGTGTATCAAGTTCATGGAAAAACGGAGTAATGCATTAAGAATGATGACATGATGTAGACGGATAAACTCAGGTATGAATAAACCCCATCTTGTTACCCTTAATAGCAACGATACATGCGTGTCTTGTCTCTTTCTGTCACTAAGATTGAGCACCACGAGATTTTACCCATCACAAAGCACCTCTTCCCATGGCAAGATAAATCAATCTAGTTGGCCAGACCACACCAATAAATCGGAGAAGAAATACGACGCTATAACAATCATGCATAAAAGAGTTCAAAGAAGACTCAATTAATATTCATGGATAGATCCGATCATAAACTCACAATTCATCGAATCATAGCAATCACACGACAAAAAAGGTTACATCAAATAGATCTCCAACAACATTAAGGAGAACATTATATTGAAGATCAAAAAGAGAGAAGAAGCTATCTAGAGACTTGATACGGACCCGTAGGTATGTGGTAAAATACTCACGCATCATCGGAGGGGCAACAAGGATGATGAAGAACCCCTCCGTGATTGTTGCCCCCTCCGACAGAGTGCCAAAAAAGGCTTCTAGATTGGATCTCGTGGTTCTGGAACTTGCGGCGGTGGAAAAAGTGTTTCATTGACTCCACTAGGGTTTGGGGGATTTTAAAGTATTTATAGAAGTGGAAGTCGGTCGAGAACATCCCCATGGGCTCCACTACCCACAAGGGCGTGCCGGGGGCCTCTAGCGTGCCCTGGTGCCTAGTGGGCCCCAGGGCCTCCTCCCATGCGCTCCTTTGGCTCCCTGGGTGTCTTCTGCGCGGAAAAAATTCTCCAAAAAGTTTCATGGCATTTGGACTTCATTTGGTATTGATATTCTGTGAAGTAAAAAACAAGCAAAAAACAGCAACTGGCTCTGCGCACTATGTCAATAGGTTAGTCCCAAAAATTGATACAAAGTTGCTAGTAAATGAATATAAAACATCCAAGATTGATACTTTAATAGCATGGAACAATAAAAAATTATAGATACGTTGGAGATGTATCAGCCACCAGGTCAATTGGCTAAGCGCCTCAGTGGAGAAAGCCAAAAACTGACCATCTAGGTAGGTGAAAACTGGTCGGCCATCCGTAGACCCTGTCAAGAGAAGTGACATGGAGATCACCCATGTTAAATGAAGGGCATCCTTTTTGTTAGCCTAAGTGCATCATGGCTTATACCCCGGTTTGCTAAGCTGACAACTCCTCACACCGGGGGCTCATCACCAGCCCCCATAGACAAACTCCTATGACCATATAAGTGAAAGTTGTAAAGCGACTATAGTCCGATTGCCTAGTTCCTATGAGCACTGACCACCTTCGGGCACCGAGACATCTGCAACTTCTTGAGCTTGCATTGGTTTTTCCCTTGAAGAGGAAAGGGTGATGCAGCAAAGTAGAGTAAGTATTTCCTTCAGTTTGAGAACCAAGATATCAATCCAATAGGAGATAACGCACAAATCACCGAATACCTGCATGCACAATCAAACAAACATGCACCCAACGCGATAAAGGGGTTGTCAATCCCTTCATGGTTACTTGCAAAAGTGAGATCTGATAGAGATAGATAAACGATAAAGTAAATATTTTTGGTATTTTTGGTTTATAGAACGGAAAGTAAAAGATTGCAAGAATAGTAGATCAAAAACTAATATGATGGAAAAGAGAACATATATGATGGAAAAGAGACCTGTGGGCCATAGGTTTCACTAGAGGCTTCTCTCAAGATAGAAAATAATACGGTGGGTGAACAAATTACTGCCGAGCAATTGATAAAAAAGCCCAAAGTTATGACAATATCTAAGGCAATGATCATGAATATAGGCATCACGTCCGAGTCAAGTAGACCGACTCCTGCGTACATCTACTACTATTACTCCACACATCGACCGCTATCCAGCATGCATCTAGAGTATTAAGTTCATAAAGAATGGGGTAAGACATTAAGTAAGATGACATGATGTTGAGGAATTAACTCATGCAATATGATGAAAACCCTATCTTTGTATCCTTGATGCCAACAATACAATACGTGCCTGATACGTCTCCGTCGTATCTACTTTTCCAAGAACTTTTGCCCTTGTTTTGGACTCTAACTTGTATGATTTGAATGGAACTAACCCAGACTGACGCTATTTTCAATAGAACTGCCATGGTGTTGTTTTTGTGCAGAAAATAAAGATTCTCGGAATGTCCTGAAACTCCACGGAATATCTTAGGATAATTAATAAAAAATCCTCGCAAAAGAATAAGACCAGGGGGCCCACACCCTGTCCACGAGGGTGGGGGCGCACCCCCTACCTCGTGGGCCCCCTGGTGGCCCTCCGACGCCAACTCCAACTCCATATATTGGCCTTCGGGGAGAAAAAAATCAGAGAGAAGAAATCATCGTGTTTTACGATACGGAGCCGCCGCCAAGTCCTAATCTCTCTCGGGAGGGCTGATCTGGAGTCCGTTCGGGGCTCCGGAGAGGGAAATTCTTTGCCGTCGTCATCATCAACCATCCTCCATCACCAATTTCATGATGCTCACCGCCGTGCGTGAGTAATTCCATTATAGGCTTGCTGGACGGTGACGGGTTGGATGAGATTTATCATGTAATCGAGTTAGTTTTGTTAGGGTTTGATCCCTAGTATCCACTATGTTCTGAGATTGATGTTGCTATGACTTTGCTATGCTTAATGCTTGTCACTAGGGCCCGAGTGCCATGATTTCAGATCTGAACCTATTATGTTTTCATGAATATATGTGAGATCTTGATCCTATCTTGCAAGTCTATAGTCACTTACTATGTGTTATGATCCGGCAACCCCGAAGTGACAATAATTGGGACCACTCCCGGTGATGACCATAGTTTGAGGAGTTCATGTGTTCACTATGTGCTAATGCTTTGTTCCGGTTCTCTATTAAAAGGAGGCCTTAATATCCCTTAGTTTCCAATAGGACCCCGATGCCACGGGAGGGTAGGACAAAAGATGTCATGCAAGTTCTTTTCCATAAGCACATATGACTACATTCGGAATACATGCCTACATTACATTGATGAACTGGAGCTAGTTCTGTGTCACCCTATGTTATGACTGTTACATGATGAACCACATCTGGCATAATTATCCATCATTGATCCGGTGCCTACGAGTTTTCCATATACTGGTTCTTGCTTATTTACTTTTCCGTTGTTATTGTTACAATCACTACTAAATACCAAAAACGTTACTTTTGCTGCCTTTACTTTTGTTACTGTTACCACTACTATCATATTACTTTGCTACTAAACACCTTGCTGGAGATACTAAGTTTCCAGGTGTGGTTGAATTGACAACTCAGCTTCTAATACTTGAGAATATTCTTTGGCTCCCCTTGTGCCGAATCAACAAATTTGGGTTGAATACACTACCCTCGAAAACTGTTGCGATCCCCTATACTTGTGGGTTATCAAGACCTTTTTCTGGTGCCATTGCCGGGGAGCATAGCTCTATTCTTTGAGTCACTTGGGATTTATATCTGCTGGACACTATGAAGAACTTGAAAGACGCTAAGACCAAGATTTTGCCCTCAACTACGAGGGGAGGTAAGGAACTGCCATCTAGCTCTGCACTAGATTCTCCTTCTGTTATAAGTAAGCTTGCGATGCCTAAACCTGTTACCGCTATGAATTCTGATATGTCGCATGTTATTGATGATGCCACTTCTGTGCTTGATACTACCGTGCCCCTTGGTGAATTTCTTGACGAGCAAATTGCTAGGTCTAGAGAAAGAGAAGTTATTGAACCTGAACATGATGATGTTAGTGACGATGAACCTATGCCTGCTATTCCTCCTATGCCTGCTATTCCTGAGGGGTATCTTTTTGATGCTGAATCTTCTGCAGCTATTTTTGCTTTCCTGGATAGACGTGAACTTAAGAGGTTACTAATTAAATGGAGTAAAGAATCTTTTAGAGGTAGAATGAAACCCGACCCTGCTTTTGCTACTTCACCTATCTGTGTTCCTAATCAGGACTATTATGATTTTTCTGTTGATCCAGATATAATTACTTTGGTTGAATCCGATCCTTTCTATGGCTATGAATCTGAAACTGTTGTGGCACATCTTACTAAGTTGAATGATATAGCTGCCCTGTTTACTAATAATGAGAAACCGCGCTATCTTTATTTACTCAAAATATTTCCGTTCTCATTAAAGGGTGATGCTAAGATATGGTATAATTCTCTTGATCCTGGTTGTGTGCAAAGTCCCCAGGATATGGTTTATTACTTCTCTGCTAAATATTTCCCTGCTCATAAGAAACAAGCTGCTTTGAGGGAAATATACAATTTTGTGCAAATTGAAGAAGAGAGTCTCCCACAAGCTTGGGGGAGGCTTCTCAAGTTACTTAATGCTTTGCCTGATCATCCTCTTAAGAAACCTGAAATATTTGATATCTTTTATAATGGACTAACTGATGCTTCCACAGATTACCTGGATAGTTGTGCTGGTTCTCTTTTCAGGGAAAGAACACTGGATGATGCTGAAATTCTATTGAATAATATGTTGGCTAATGAAAATAATTGGGCACCTCCCGAGCTATCTCCTGAGCCAGTTACTGAGCCTATTCCTAAACCAACTCCGAAGAAGAGAGGTGTTCTATTTCTTAGTCCCGAAGATATGCAAGAGGCAAAGAAATCTATGAAAGAAAAAGGTATTAAAGCCGAAGATGTTAAGAATTTACCTCCTATTGAAGAAATACACGGTCTTAATTTACGGCCTGCTGAAGAAGTATATGATCTCAATTACTTATTTACTGAAGAACCTCCCGATATCCCGACACAGGTAGTAAAGGTAAATTCTCTCTATAGATATGATAAAGCTGAAGTCCCTCCTACTAAAATTGCTAGTCAGTGCTTGGATGAGTTTGATAACTTTATGTTTAAGCAAGATGACTTTAATGCTTATTTTGGTAGACAATTAAAACAAGATGCCTATATGATTAAACGCTTGGGTGATTATATGGCTGACATTACAGGTGAACTTAAACTTGTTAGCAAACATGCTTCTATGGTTACCACTCAAGTAGAACAAGTACTTAAGGCTCAAAAGGAAGCGCTTGATGAAATGAATAGTAAGAAAAATGATTATGCTGTTAGAGTGGCTACTAGAACCGGTAGAATGACTCAGGAACCTTTGTATCCTGAAGGCCACCCTAAGAGAGTCGAGCAAGATTCTCAGAGAAATGATATTGATGTACCTAGTTCTTCTAAAAAGAAGAAAAAGAAAAATGATAGGACTTTGCAAACTTCTAGTGGACCTATGGCTGAGTCACCTGAGAATCCGAATGATATCTCTATTTCTAATGCTGAACACAATCAGGTGATGAACATGAACCTAGTGATAGTGTTAATGATAATGTTCATGTTGATGCTCAACCTAGTAACGATAATGATGTAGAAATTGAACCTGCTGTTGATCTTGATAACCCACAATCAAGGAATCAACGCTATGATAAAAGAGACTTCATTGCTAGGAAACATGGTAAAGAAAGGGAACCATGGGTTCAAAAACCCATGCCTTTTCCCCCGAAACCATCCAAGAAAAAGGATGATGAGGATTTTGAGCGCTTTGCTGAAATGATTAGACCTATCTTTTTGCGTATGCGATTAACTGATGTGCTCAAAACGAATCCTTATTCTAAGTATATGAAGGATATTATTACTAATAAAAGAAAGATACCTGAAGCTGAAATTTCCACCATGCTTGCTAATTATACTTTTAAGGGTGGAGTACCAAAGAAACTTGGAGATCCGGAGTACCTACTATACCATGCTCCATTAAGAGAAATTATGTTAAAACTGCTTTATGTGATCTTGGAGCCGGTGTTAGTGTTATGCCTCTCTGTTTATATTGTAGACTTGACTTGAATAAGTTGACACCTACTGAAATATCTTTGCAAATGGCTGATAAATCAACTGCTATACCTGTTGGTATTTGTGAGGATGTGCCTATTGTGGTTGCAAACGCTACTATTTTAACGGACTTTGTTATTCTTGATATTCCTGAGGATGATAGTATGTCTATTATTCTTGGAAGACCTTTCCTTAATACTGCAAGGGCTGTTATTGATTGCAACAAAGGCAATGTCACTTTTCATGTTAATGGCAATGAGCACACAGTACACTTTCCGAGGAAACAACCTCTAGTTTATAGTATCAATTCTATTGGAAAAATTCCATCGATTATATTTGGAGGTTTTGAATTTCCTATCCCTACTGTCAAGAAAAAGTATGATATACTTATTGTTGGGGATTTTCATATCCCCGTTAAGGTAACTTAGTGTCATTCGAAATTTCTCCGGTTCCGTGATTATTTGGAATGAGTTTGTTAACAAGACTTGATCAACCTTGTTAGTGGGTTCATTTTGATGATCATGAGATGGATGAAACTATAAGCACAACCTTCTATACCCTCTTTATATTTTCTGTTATTTAGTAGAAATAAAGTAAAATAGTATTTTTCTATCTGTCTCCTGACTTATCCGTTCAATATAAAAATATCCTGAAAATAAAAGTCCTCAGAATGCCATGCCAATTTAATATGATTTTTTCGGGAATATTTAAGAATTTAATGTGCAAAAATCACCGCGGGGGAGCTGCCACCTGGCCACGAGGGTGGAGGGTGCGCCCCCTGCCTCGTGGGCCCATGGTGGCCCTCCTCCACTTATCCCTGCACCCATCTTCTTCCTCTGTCTCACACAAACACGAAAAACCAACTCAAGCACGAGTTCCAGCCCCGTTGCTGTGATTTTCGATCTCCTTTCTCAAAGCACCTCTTGCAAAACTGCTTGGGGAGATTGTTCCTTGGTATGTGACTCCTCCATTGGTCCAATTAGTTTTTGTTCTAGTGCTTTATTCATTGCAAATTTCTGCTTCATAGGTGACCATGTTCTTGAGCTTGCATGTCCAATTTATATGGCTCCAAGTAGTACCAATGCTTTATATAGGCTCTAGGCACTTGTAGGAGTTGTTGCTATCAATTTTATTGAACTTGGTTCACTTTTATTTGAAGTCACTAAAAATTTCAGAAATTTCTCAAAGGAAGTAATATGTTTAGGAGGATGTTCCAAGGTGGCCGTTCAAGGAAACAAAGTCCCAAGCTTGCAATACGTGATGCTGACGAGGAACCACCAAGAGATGCTCCTGTGAGGCCCTCTGAATGGCCGTTGGAAAATTTTACGAATCAAGTAGGAATCAAAGAAGAATTTAGCGCATATTTGTGCAATGCCGGTCTTGAGGACTTTGAAGCTGACAAATGCCCCCAGTATCATGATCTCACAAGTTCATTTGTGAGGAGGTTTGAGTTTTCATCTTCGCGTAATTCTCCTTCAGTCATGTTTGACCTTTATGATAAATCTTATACCATGGACTTAGAGGATTTCACCTCTGCTTGCAAGCTTCCATCATGGGGTAATGTCAGGGATCCCCCTAAATCTGAATATAGAGATTTTCTTGCTAAAATAACTGTGGGGGAATCTAGAGACATAACACAAGCCACTTTAGGGAGCATTCATTTTCCCGCTATACATTATTTTGCTCTCTTTATAGGTAGATGTATTAATGATAAGGATGAAGTATGTCACTTGTGTGCTCCCGATCTCAGCATTCTCAGAAGTGCTGTGTTAGGAGACCAATCTTATCATTTGGGAGCCATCGTAGCTCGTAGGTTACATCAGAATAGACATAACGGGGATTTCTTTGGAGGAATTTATACAACCCGCTTAGCTAATTTTCTTGAGATAGACATTCGTGAGGGTGATATGGAGTTACCTCCTTCTTATTTAGATTTTGATTCTATGGTTTCTCACCGGTTTGTTGAAAGGATAGAGCCACCAATCCAGTATCGACTAATCTTTAACAAACGTCATGTAGTCCATATTGCTCTTCCTGCTCCTGCCTTCTTTGATTTTCAGACAAAAGGAAGATATGTTATTACCGGAGAGGAGGCAGATGAATACGAGAGGAGAGCGGAGGCAGCTAGACGCTACACTGCTGCCTAGGTGGCTATAGCCGCTGCATCACAGTATGACCCCAGCTTCACCTACGGTATCCACCAGGCCATCCCTGGCAATAGACCAACTTAGGCTAAAACCTAAGCTTGGGGGAGTACTGAAAGTGCTAGTTATCGACTAGAAGGGGGGTGAATAGGCGATTTTTATCAAAGTCTTCAAAACATGGAAGTTTCAAAGACAAACAATAGAAATGACCTAATTGATATGCAGCGGAAGATAAACTACAACAAGCAAGCCATAGTCAAGTATGCAATAGAGTTAACGTACGAAGACTAATAGCAGCTAGGTAGTAGGATCAGCATGGAAGATAGTATGAAGCCAATCAACAATAGTAGTCAAGCAATGAAGTCAATCAGATAAGACAGATAAGCAATGACTTCACGAAGACAAACTCAAAGTAAAGGAGGGAAGAGATAGAACCAGTCACTTGTTGAAGACACATGATTTGTTGGACCAGTTCCAGTTGCTGTGACAACTGTACGTCTGGTTAGGGAGGCTGAGATTCAACTCAGAAGACCGTGTCTTCACCTTATTCCCCTTGAGCTAAGGACACTTAGTCCTCGCCCAATCACTCTGGTAAGTCTTCAAGGTAGACTTCCGAACCTTCATAGACTTTGTTCACCCGGCAATCCACAATGACTCTTGGAAGCTCAGATCGCAACGCCTAACTGGCTGGAGGATGCACAATCCTCAAGTGTAATAAGTCTTCAGGTCACACAGACAGAAAGACTTCAGTGATGCCTAACATTCTTTGGCTCTGGGTGTTTGGGCTTTGTCCTCGCAAGGATTTCTCTCTCAAAGGCTTCAAGGTGGGTTGCTCTCAAAACAACAAAAGCCGTAAACTAACTCTGAGCAGCCACCAATTTATGGTGTAGGGGGTGGGCTATTTATAGCCACAAGGCAACCCGACCTGATTTGTCCGAAATGACCCTGGGTCACTAAGGAACTAACACATGTTCCAACGGTCAGATTTCAAACACACGCGGCAACTTTACTTGGGCTACAAGCAAAGCTGACTCATCCAACTCTGGATAAGATTTGCTCTCATTGTCTTCGCTCGAAGACATAGGATTTGGGTTGAGCATCACTTCAGTCACTCTGACTTAGTTCACTTGGACCCCACTTAACAGTACGGTGGTTCCTATGACTCAACAAAGAAGAAAAGGAAACAACGAAACCACACAGTCTTCACGCTCCATAGTCTTCACTTAATGTCTTCCCATGTCATAGTCTTCAATATGAATATCTTCTCATACCACCATTGTCTTCAATGTCTTCATACATTTTTAGGGGTCATCACCGGTAGGTAAACCGAATCAATGAGGGACACTACCTGCGTTATCCTGCAATTGTCACAAATGCATTAGTCCCTCAACCAACTTTGTTGTCAATACTCCAAAACCAACTAGGGGTGGCACTAGGTGCACTTACAATCTCCCCCTTTTTGGTGATTGATGACAAACTGGTTGAAGTTTTCAACGGGGATAAAGTATGTGAAATTGTAAAGGATAGGAAATTGTCTTCATAAGTAGCAAGGGCTCCCCCTAAAGATGTGCATATAAGTAATTTTGCTTTTGGAATGCAAATGCACATGGCAGGTTGTACTTGTGGAGATCCACTTCAACTTATGAAGATAATTCATCATGCATGAAATGATATAGCATATAGGATGACATGCATAATGAAAAATGGACGTCTGCAGGATGATCTAAGTGCGAAAGTTATCATTGCACATGCGGAATTTATCATCGCATCACAGTAACGCAGATAAGTAGCAGACGACCATCAAGTTTAGGTGTTACAACTCAAAGAACCAAATGTTTTAAAAAGCAAGAGTTGTAAGCACGAGGCAAAATATAATGCAACTGCCCATATGAACCCACTTGAAGACTATCAAACTCATACGCTTCTCCCCATTTTGTCAGTAATGACCAAAAAGGTTTGAAGACAAAGAGCATCTACTCGTCCTCATGAGGAGTAGTTGAAGCAGCAGGGTTGTCGTTGTCGTTTGGCGGTGCAGACGAACTTGGTGCAGTGTCAATGCGTGCAGAAGTAGGAGTTGGTGAAGTAGCATCATCTTCGTCATCGATCACTCTGGCATTGACAATTGCCGCGGAGGAAGAATATTCAGAGTCTTCAAGAGATGGAGTACGACGTAGGACAACAGTCCGTGGAGGAGTGGAGTCAAACTGGAATCGTTCATTGAAGCCATCGTCTTGAAGATCTGCTTCAGCACTAAGCAGGGTCAGGCTCTTCCATGATCGCCGGCAAGTTTCATGAGCAACAAAGGCATTCTTGGTGGCAAGGTTACGAATGCGATTGACATCCACCAAGAGGCTTTGCATCTGTCTCTTGAGCCAAAAGTGATGTTTATCCTGTTTCTGATGAAGGGCCACAAGAAGTTCTTGGTCATTGAGAACGCTAGAACGCTTCCGAGGCCTTTGGGCAATGGTGCTTTCAGTGGCTTCAGTAGGTGCTCGACGAGGCAGACGAGGATTTCCAGCCAATGGATAGATTCGTGTTGCTGCTTGAACACCTTCAGTGAGTTGAGTGAAGCTTTGGTGCTCGGCATTATGAAGACAAAGAGGCTTCTTGGCAGGTTCAGGGTATATAGCTTCAACTGGCATATCAACCTCTAGTAGAAAAATCGCATGATTGCGAGCAGAAGGTTGATAGTTGACAGATGAGTGTCGCTTGATGAGGCGCATGACCCATGGAGCATAAAACTTCAGACCAAACAGATCAGATCCAGATGCAGCCAGTTGCTTGATGAAGAAATCTTGCGCATTGAAGCTGATGCCATTGAGAATGTAGAATACAAAAGTCTTCATAGCTCCTTCAAGCCTTGCCGCTGATGAATGTCCTTTGATAGGCCATAGAGTTCGCCTGATGATGTGATATATGGTGCGTGGCAGATACTCAAGGTCTTCAACAAAGAACACTGTTGTATATTCAGCATCACGTGGCAAAGGCTTCATCATGCTTAACATCTGACTCATATTGGGTTCAGGCTTATGGAAGATGCTTTCCAGAGCATTGCGGTGATTTTGACAACCAGGTTCATAGAGTTCTCCGAGAGTGGATAGGCCTGTAAGCTCAATGATGTCGAGAGCTTTGGCTTCATGATGAACATTTTCTGTCATCCACTCGAGAACCCATGTCTTGATATCTCTGTTGTGGCCGCGAATGTGTAGGGTAGCATAGAATTGAAGCAATAGCTCTTCATTCCAGTGTTCTTTATCTGTGACAAAACTGAGCAGCCCAGCATCACGAAAGCAGTCAAGTGCTTCTTCTAAGCAGGGCAGTCCAGTAATGGCTTCAGTGTCGAGGCGCATATGAGGGAAAATGCGCCCTTGATCATACAAAACACAGGAGTAATAGCTTCGCTACTGATGACTCCAGAACCGATCTAATGATATTCTTGGTTTCGTGTAGGGGTTCTTTGAGCTGTCAAAGAATGTGTTGTGGCTCTTGAAGCCATTTGCATTGAAGGACCCTGGTGACTTTGCAGTACCTAGAAACCTTGGCAGTCTTGGCTTGGGCTTCTGGACCTGAGGCCTATGCTCAATGTGATAGTCAAATTGAGGACCAGAGACATTAGGCGGAGGGACCAGAACGGGCCATCTTACTGTGATTAGCTCGCCATGGTTGTATGCTCGCTCGATTGTATAGGGCCTTGGTGGCGGAACAGGAGCAGTGGCAGCAACTGAGGCTTCAGGCTGCACAACAGGTACTTCAGGAGCAGTTGCCTCATTAGCTTCAGGTGCAGTGGCCTCATTAGCTTCATGCACACTGGTTGGTTCAAGCTCCACATCAGCATCAGCCATGACAGCGTCATCGGTTTCATTATTTTTGGTGGTGGCAGCTTCAACATTTTAAACCTCCACTTGCTGAGCTGGAGGGTCAGGCACAGACACGTTCACTGCATGAACTTCTTCTTCTGGAATTGGGGGGGGGGTAGAGACATGTTCTTCTTGTCGTTCGTCATCGGCTGATGCAACCGGATTGTCTTCAGCAGCTGGTGCTTCAGACTCGGAGACATTCACAGCAGGAGTGGCTTCTGAAAACACTTGACGTGCAACAGGTAGATGATGCACTTCTCCTTCTGGAACGCTCGAAAGAGGGACTTGAGGCCTTGGTCCTTTGCGAAGCCTGCGAAGTGCTGGCAATGCCTTTGGAGATGGAGTTGGCTGGGCCTCAAAGTCTTCATCTTCTTCTTGCACGGGTGGTGTAGCTGGTTGTTGTTGTTGGGGAGTACTTGGGGAATCTTGTTCTTGAGGGCGATCAGCCCATGAAGCATCCTGAGCAATTGGCGTCAGAGGACGACCAATGCTGATGATTTCGCTGTTCGTACGAACAGGCGATGATACCACATTATATTCAATTTGAGGAAGAACTTCGTCATCTTCAACATTCTCATGATGACCAATGTCTTCAGCAGCGGTGGGTTCAGCTGCTGGAATCTCCTCATCTTCAGGAGCCTCTGTGGAAGCAGGCTCATGAACAATCATGCGAAGTTCTTGGGTAGTGGATGCAGGAGGAACCACTGAGATGGGTTCAACAACAAGGGGCTTTGTGGGAGCAGCCCGACTCTTCTTGGTCTTGCGCTTCTTCTTGGAGGGAGCGGCATTAGAGGCTTCAGTATTCTTCCTCTTTCTGGCTTCAGCCTCGGCAGCCCTCGTCTTCTTCTGTTTTGAAGCGGTTGTGGTGACCTTTGGCTTCGAGCCAGTCATGCTGCTTGGGAAGATAATGCGAGGAGCTTCTTGGCTTGAAGGTGCAGGCTGGTCAGCAGGAAGCTTCTTCTTTTTCTTTGCAGCCATCTTGGGGTCAATGCCAGGACAGCCAAGTGACTTGCGCTTCTCAGCCTCATTGTAGGCAAGCACACACTTATCAGCCAAACTCTTCATGCGCTCACGAGACCCTTGAGCTTCTTGGCGCTTCTTCAGAAAAGCTTCTTTAAGCTCATGCAGCATGACCTCGAAGTTTCTGACGTCTTGAACACTGAGCTTCGCCACATGCTTCTTGAATTGAGCCTTCTCATAATCAATTTTGTTCTTCAGCTCAACGATGCGCTGAGCAAGAGCCAGCTCAGAAGCAATGGCGCCATTGAAAGAGACGCTGAGGCCAATGGGAAGCTGCAAATCTTCAAAGCTTAGATTTGGTGTGTTCAAACCATTCATCAATGAAGTTATGGAGAACGGCCACATCAAAGAGAGGTAAGTTGTTGAAGATTTCTGCTTCTTCCTTGCTCTTTATCAGCTGCTCAAGGGCATCATCAGCAAGATCTTCATCACTGGACAGATCAATGGGCTCTTCATGCAGAATAGCAGCAGGAGTCAGAGCCAGATCAGTTCTCTTGACGATTTTCTTTTTCTTTTCCGTCTTCTTGGAGATGCGGGAAAGATCTTCGGACTGCACACTGACTTCAGGAGGTGCAGTGGCCAGTGGCTTCACACGAGAAGCTTTTGGAGGTGCAGCTGATGATGAAGCCTTAATCTTCTTTGGCTTCTGCGACCTTGGAGTAGGAGCTGGGGCTTCATCAGAATCATCATCATTGTCAGAATGATCCACTTTGGCACCTTGTACCAGGATGTAGGAGATAAGACCATCAAGGTTTGCAAAGGGGCCAATTCTGTTTTCTTCAGCTTCACGTGTGCCATCCTCACGGGGAGCAGAGGGGCCAGGATTGAAGTCTAATCCCCATGACTTCTTGTTTTCCTTTGCCGAAGCCTTAGCAAACTGGAGGTTGCGCTTGAAGAGATTGTCGTCACGACACCAGAGCAATGATGATGGGTCGGCTTCTTCAGACTGTGGTCAACGGACCATGCAAGGATAGAATTCTTGCGCAATGGCTTCAGCTTTGTTCTTGGGGGGAAGGCCTCGATAGAGAATATCACCCCAAGGGCTCTTTATAGCATTTTTCTTTGCGTACTCCTGGGTGACGAACTTGTACTTGTACCACTGTTCAGCCCAATAGCGTCAAATCCATTGGATTCGAGTCTTGCGCTAATTGTAATCTTCTTCAGGATTTGTTTTATATTTTTCTGCAAGATCATCAGGCAGATCCTTTGAAGTTCTCCCACGACGCTGTCTGCCACCCTTCCTGACAGATTTCTCCGTAGCCATGAACTTCAAACTGAACGGTTTCAATATGTTCAAAGGCTTCAAAGGGTTTCGCTTGCTGGTCAGACAGGAACTGGCTTCAGGAGAATCAATGTGTTGCTGTAAGAATTCTGCAAATGAATGCAGACTATGAGAACCTAGGGATTCTCCCACAGACATGTACCTGTGACAGCATTAGAGATGCGAGGGAAGGGGAAGAGGTCATATGCATTCTTAGAAGATTTTGAAGATAAATCAGTTTGAAGACATTGACCTCATGTTGCGAAGACATTCACTTATATGTTGAGAGTCAGTTCTAGATTTGTACGAATCCGTGAATAAGTACAAGTGAGGAATCAAACTTGATAGGAAATCTAAGTGAATAGACTAGGCATTATGAGATGCAGACAGAATATATCTAACACTGAGTAGGTAGAAACCACTTTCGGTAAATAGGATGAATCTATGAAGATCAAAAAGGTGGTAAAAATAGAGTTATAATTACCGCACGAAGAACTGCTAGATGGGAAGAATTTGGAGACCGAGAAGTTCAGTCCACCGTGCCCTAACTTGGCGACGGAGGACACCTACAGCGGCGGCGGAGAGGACGATGCCCGTGGCCAGCGTGAGGACAGCGTCGGAGAAGTCGCGGCAGCTAAGTGCTTCGTCGCCGGCGTCGTCGAGAGCTAGCGGTGGCGCTAGGGTTTTGACGAGGTGGAGAGGTGGAAGAAGGATTTCCTTACCGCAGGGGACACATATTTATAAGTAGGTGTGCAGCACAGCGCAATTACGCAGGTGCCCCTGTCTGTTCACATCCGTGGGACACGTGGCAAGCATGCAACATACTGAGAGTTGTCCCACGTTCCCACGCCCGCCAAGTTTGTCGGATGGTTGTTCCGGCTTCTCCGGATATCGACAATAAAGATGAATCATTTAAATAGGACTTGATGTTTGTCTCTGTGTCTTCTGCTGACTAGGATGCAGAGAAGACATTTGACAGTTTCAATAGAATGCATATGATTTGGACAGATAGAGTTTGAGATAGAAAGCATAGAGGGGTTAGGGTCCGATCACATTCACTTAGTTCAAAAGATTCAACTTGAAGACATAGCTATAAGTGAATGCTGTAGAGGACAGAACGCTAGTATATATATATGCAATCAAATCATCATAGCGCAGAAAATCATGAAGATAAATTGAAACTGAAGACAAACCAAATGCGAAGTCTTTGCAAAAGTAACGCCATGAGTGAAACACTTCAAACAGAGAAATTTGGTGGTGGCGTTACCCACCGTATAGGAAGTATTAGACCTAGACACGACGCACAATTATCGTGGCGCTCCGAAATCAAATTCCATGTTAATGTATTCACACTCAGAGTGTAAATCTTCATTGATTGAAGATACACATTACTTTGTGTGTTGCACATCTAAGTCATCAACATGCATAAGTGTTATGATGTGTGCCTGATCACAGGACATTAGAGGATTCCAAGATATTTAGCTCACACCGTAACTTGCAAAACCTTTTCTCATCCAAGGGCTTTGTGAAGATATCTGCCAGTTGCTCTTCAGTGTTGACGTGAATTATGTCAATATCTTTCTTCATGACATGATCTCTGAGAAAATGATGACGAATTTCAATGTGCTTTGTCTTCGAGTGCTGAACTGGATTGTTGGCAATCTTGATGGCGCTTTCGTTGTTGCAGAAGAGAGGGACTTGCTTCAGATCGATGCCATAGTCCTTGAGAGTTTGCTTCATCCACAGAAGCTGAGCACAACAGGTTCCAGCAGCAATGTATTCAGATTCAGCAGTTGAGAGTGATACACAGTTCTGCTTCTTTGAAGACCAACAGACAAGTGATCGTCCCAGAAAGTGACATCTTCCTGATGTTGACTTGTGATCCACCTTGTCACCAGCATAATCAGCATCCGGGAATCCAACTAGATCAAACCTTGAGCCCTTTGGATACCATAATCCAAGTGTTGGGGTGTAAGCCAAATATCGAAGAATTCGCTTCACAGCTAAGTGATGCGATTCCTTTGGTGCCGCTTGGAACCGAGCACACATGCAAACACTAAGCATAATATCTGGCCTAGATGCACATAGGTAAAGTAAAGAACCAATCATGGAGCGATATACCTTTTGATCGAACTCTTTACCATTGTCGTGGGGACCAAGATGATGTTTGGCTGGCATTGGCGTCGTGTAACCTTTGCAATCTTGCATGCCGAACTTCTTCAGGCAGTCTTTGAGATATTTTTCTTGAGATATGAAGACACCATTTCTCTGTTGATGAATTTGAAGACCAAGGAAGAACTTCAGCTCACCCATCATGGACATCTGATATTGCTCTTGCATCATGTATCCAAACTCATCACTATACTTCTGGTTGGTGCAGCCGAAGATTATGTCATCCACATATATTTTGGCACACAAACAGTTCACCATCATATGTCTTCATGAAGAGTGTGGGATCTAGAGATCCTGGTTTGAAGCCCTTGCTCTTCAAGAAGTCTTTGATTGTATCATACCAAGTGCGAGGAGCTTGTTTGAGGCCATACAGTGCTTTGTTGAGTTTGTACACCATATCAGGATGTTTTGGGTCTTCAAAGCCAGGTGGTTGAGCAACATACACTTCTTCTTCAATGTTGCCGTTGAGGAAAGCACTTTTCACATCCATTTGATATAGCAAGATGTTGTGGTGATTAGCATAGGCTAGCAGTATTCGAATAGCTTCAAGCCTAGCAACATGAGCAAATGTTTCATCGAAGTCAATTCCTTCAACTTGAGTATATCCTTGAGCCACAAGATGTGCTTTGTTTCTGATGACTTGACCATGCTCATCTTGTTTGTTCCGATATATCCATTTTGTGCCAATAATGTTATGCTTGCGAGGGTCAGGGCGCTTGACCAGTTCCCAAACATTATTCAGCTTGAACTGTTGAAGTTCTTCTTGCATGGCTTGAATCCATTCAGGTTCCATAAAGGCTTCAGCAACTTTCTTGGGTTCAGATATTGATACAAATGAAAAATGCCCACAGAAATTTGCTAACTGTGTTGCTCTTGATCGAGTAAGCAGACCAGGTGCGTTGATGCTATCAATTATCTTCTCAATTTGTACTTCATTTGCAACACGAGGATGAACTGGACGAAGACCTTGCTCATGCTGATCATTGTCATCATTGGAAGTATTGTCTTCGATCTGAGCATTATCTTCAGGTTGGTTTGGTGCAGAAATGATAAGTTCCTCTTCAGGCTGTGCTTCAGAGGACATGATCTCACCAGTTCCCATCAGCTTGATAGATTCACTGGAAGGAGCTTTATCAAGTGTGCTTGGCAGGAGCTCTTGTTGTGAACCATTGGTTTCATCAAATCGCACATCCACTGTTTCAACGATTTTGTAGTGGAAGAGGTTGAAGACTCTGTAAGAGTGCGAATCCTTTCCATAGCCAAGCATGAAGCCTTCATGAGCTTTGGGTTCAAATTTTGACTTGTGATGGGGATCCTTGATCCAGCACCTAGCTCCAAAGACTCTGAAGTAGCTGACATTTGGCTTCTTGCCAATAAGGAGCTCATAGGATGTTTTGCCCAGAAGCTTATGGATGTAGACACGGTTGATGATGTGACATGCTGTATCAATGGCTTCAGGCCAGAATTTTCTTGGTGTCTTGTACTCGTCAAGCATTGTTCGAGCCATCTCAATGAGGGTTCTGTTCTTGCGCTCAACAATGCCATTTTGCTGAGGTGTATATGGAGCAGAAAATTCATGAGTGATTCCCATTGTATCCAGATAAAGATCAAGCCCGGTGTTCTTGAATTCAGTGCCGTTATCACTTCTGATATGCTTGATCTTGACGCCATAATTGTTCATTGCTCGATTGGCGAATCGTCTGAAGACATCTTGTACTTCAGTCTTGTAGAGAATTATGTGCACCCATGTATATCTTGAGTAGTCATCAACATTGACGAAGCCATAGAGACACGCCGTTGTTGTGAGGGTGGAGTAGTGAGTAGGGCCAAATAAGTCCATGTGCAACAGCTCAAAGGGTTGAGATGTCGTCATGATTGTCTTCGAGGGGTGCTTGGCCCTCGTCATCTTCCTAGCTTCGCAAGCACCACACAAATGATCTTTCTTGAACTTGACACCTTTGATGCCTATGACATGCTTCTTCTTGAGGAGAGTGTGCAAGTTCCTCATGCCAGCATGCCCCAGCCTTCGATGCCAGAGCCAGCATTCTGAAGCTTTTGCAAGAAGACATACGACAAGCTATGGACCTGCTGAGAAATCTACCATGTATAGATCACCTTTCCTATACCCTTCAAAGACTAGAGACTTGTCAGATTCCATTAGCAAGGCAACGATATTTTCCAAATATCACAATCATGTTTAAGTCACAAAGCATTGAGATAGACATTAAGTTGAATCCAAGGGATTCAACAAGCATCACTTTATCCATGTGTTGATCCTTTGAGATTGCAACTCTACCTAGACCCAATACCCGGCCTTTACCAGTGTCAGCAAATGTGAGTTGACTCTTGTCGGATGGATGTAAGGTTGAGTCCATGAGAAGACTTCGATCACCAGTCATATGATTAGTGCATCCACTGTCAATAATCCATTCTGAAGCTTTTGGTGACATGCCCTACAGTGCAGTTAGGAGGATAGGCTTCACAATGTATGTTGTGAAGCATAAGTAGTTGATGCACACTTGGATTATCACAACATAGATGAAAGTTAGCAAACAGTATGACAGGTAAGCGATTCATATGTGAAATACATAGTAAGTCATTTTATCATGCGTCCCTTTTGTGTTTTAGGTTCCCAGCAATAATATCGGACGCCTTTGATTGCTGGCTGGAGACCATGTTCTGCAAAAGAGAGTTAGTTCTTCTTCATCACCCACATCTTTAGGGGTGGCTTAGAAGCAATGAGTCTAAGTGCGGCATCTGAGAATTTCGGCTTTGGAGCCCTAGAAAATAGCCTTGCAGGAGATGAATGATACTCATATGAATAAGTAGAAAAGTTCTTAGTATTGTGAACATAGCAGTTTGAAGACACACGTTCATATTCATAAGTTTGAGTGTGATTTCCCTGCAAAACATTGGCGTTAGGGTGACTCAGTTGAGTCCTGTTTCCGTATGAAGCCGTTGGACCATGTGACGCCTTTGATCTGGGGTTTGTCTTCTTACCTGGTGGTGTCATGACAACATTCACAGGAAGATTCTCAAGACAGCTTTTGGGAACCCAGATCTTCTTCATTGGCGGTCCATTCCTGCAGTTAGTACCAATATACGTGGCAAACACTTCACCATTCTGATTTTTGAACAGTTTGTAGTTTGCATCAAAGGATTCATCAATGATAATAGGATTAGCACAGGTAAAGCCAGATAAAGTGGATGGATCCACTTAAGGTTCCTTTGCAGCAACCCATGTGGTTTTGGGATACTGCTCAGGCTTCCAGTAGGAACCATCAGCATTCATTTTCCTCTCGAACCCAACACCCTCTTTCCTAGGGTTTCGGTTCAGAATCTACTTTTTGAGGACATCACAAAGTGTCTGATGCCCTTTCAGACTTTTATACATCCCTGTTTCAAGCAATGTCTTCAACCTAGCATTTTCATCAGCAATAGTAGTGGTATCCTCAGAAGAGGGGTTAGTTACCACATCAATAGTTGAAGACAGAGCAACAGTAGCAGCAGTGGAACATTCAGCAATAGAGGCAGCGTTATCACGCTCAATGCATTTTAAGCATGGTGGTTCAAATTCATCTTGAGGGGACTGATCTGTTGAGCACGAAATGACTCATTCCATTTTTGAAGATCTTCATGAGTCGATTTCAATTTCTCAAGCTCTTGCTTCCTTTGAAGATAATCATAGGAGAGCTTTTCATAAGTGGTTGAGAGCGTCTCATGAAGACTTTCACGTTCTTGATACTTAGCATGAAGATTTTTTATGTCTTCAACTAAGGACTGTGAACGTGTCATTTCCGCATCCAACAGGTCATCGCTTTTGTCTAACAGTTTTTGAGTATGTTCCATAGCCCTTTGTTGTTCAGTAGCAATTTTAGCAAGTGTTTTGTAGCTGGGTTTAGATTCACAATCAGAGTCATCTTCACTTGATGTTTGAAAGTAAGCATCGCGTGATTTTACCTTGGCACCGCGTGCCATGAAGCAGTAGGTGGGAGCAGGATCGTCCTTGTCATCATCAGCGTTGGTGTGGGAGTCATTGTCTTCAGTGTTGAAGATGGACTTTGCAACGTAGGCTGTGGCCAGAGCCAGACTTGCAACACCAGAGTCGGACTCAGCTTCAGATTCCACCTCTGCCTCCTCAGAAGCAGACTCCTCCTCCGAATCCATTTCCTTGCCAACAAAAGCACGAGCCTTGCCAGATGAGCTCTTCTTATGAGACGAAGACCTTGATGAGGACTTGGAAGAAGACTTCGAAGATTTCTTCTTATTCTTGTCATCGGAGTCATATTCCTTGCTCTTCTTCTTCTTCTTCTCATTTTCCCACTGAGGACACTCAGAGATGTAGTGCCCAGGCTTCTTACACTTGTGACATGTTCTCTTCTTGTTGTCTTGAGTGGAAGCTTCATCATTTCTTGAACTGGATCGTGAAGACTTTCTGAAGCCCTTCTTCTTGGTGAATTTCTGGAACTTCTTCACAAGCATAGCAAGTTCCCTTCCAATGTCTTCAGGATCATCAGAACCGCAGTCAGATTCTTATTCTTCAGATGAGGAAACAACTTTTGCCTTCAAAGCACGAGTTCGGCCATAGTTGGGGCCATAGATATCTCTTTTCTCAGAAAGGTGGAACTCATGTGTGTTGAGCCTCTCAAGTATATCAGACGGATCGAGAGTCTTGAAGTCAGGACGTTCTTGTATCATGAGGGCTAGGGTGTGAAAGGAGCTGTCAAGGGATCTCAGCAGCGTCTTGACGATTTCATGCTTGGTGATCTCAGTGGCGCTGAGAGCCTGAAGCTCATTTGTGATGTCGGTGAGGCGATCAAACGTGAGCTAGACATTTTCATTGTCGTTTCTCTTGAAGCGGTTGAAGATATTGCGAAGACCACTGATTCTCTGGTCTCTCTGAGTAGAGACGCCTTCGTTGACCTTGCATAGCCAGTCCCAGACTAGCTTTGACGTTTCCAGAGCACTCACGCGGCCATACTATCCTTTGGTCAGATGACCACAGATGATGTTCTTTGCAGTCGAGTCCAGTTGAATGAACTTCTTGACATCAGCAGGGGTGACACCTTCACCAGTCTTTGGAACGCCGTTCTTGACGACATATCAGAGGTCGACATCAATGGCTTCAAGATGCATGTGCATCTTATTCTTCCAGTAGGGATATTCTATTCCATCGAACACGGGGCAAGCAGCGGAGACTTTGATTATCCCTGCAGTCGACATAGCTAAACTCCAGGTGGTTAAACCGAATCACACAAAACAAGGGAGTACCTTGCTCTGACACCAATTGAAAGTGCTAGTTATCGACTAGAGGGGGGGTGAATAGGCGATTTTTATCGATGTCTTCAAAACGTGGAAGTTTCGAAGACAAACAATAGAAATGACCTAATTGATATGCAGCGGAAGATAAACTACAACAAGCAAGCCATAGTCAAGTATGCAATAGCGTTAACGTACGAAGACTAATAGCAGCTAGGTAGTAGGATCAGGATGGAAGATAGTATGAAGCCAATCAACAATAGTAGTCAAGCAATGAAGTCAATCAGATAAGACAGATAAGCAATGACTTCACGAAGACAAACTCAAAGTAAAGGAGGGAAGAGATAGAACCAGACACTTGTTGAAGACACAGGATTTGTTGGACCAGTTCCAGTTGCTGTGACAACTGTACGTCTGGTTAGGGAGGCTGAGATTCAACTCAGAAGACCGTGTCTTCACCTTATTCCCCTTGAGCTAAGGACACTTAGTCCTCGCCCAATCACTCTGGTAACTCTTCAAGGTAGACTTACGAACCTTCATAGACTTCGTTCACCCGGCAATCCACAATGACTCTTGGATGCTCAGAACGCGACGCCTAACCGGCTAGAGGATGCACAGTCCTCAAGTGTAATAAGTCTTCAGGTCACACAGACAGAAAGACTTCAGTGATGCCTAACACTCTTTGGCTCTGGGTGTTTGGGCTTTGTCCTCGCAAGGATTTCTCTCTCAAAGGCTTCGAGGTGGGTTGCTCTCAAAACGACAAAAGCCATAAACTAACTCTGAGCAGCCACGAATTTATGGTGTAGGGGGTGGGCTATTTATAGCCACAAGGCAACCCAACCTGATTTGTCCGAAATGACCCTGGGTCACTAAGGAACCGACACGTGTTCCAATGGTCAGATTTCAAACACACGCGGCAACTTTACTTGGGCTACAAGCAAAGCTGACTCATCCAACTCTGGATAAGATTTGCTCTCATTGTCTTCGCTCGAAGACATATGATTTGGGTTGAGCATCACTTCAGTCACTTTGACTTAGTTAACTTGGACCCCACTTAACAGTACGGTGGTTCCTATGACTCAACAAAGAAGAAAAGGAAACGACGAAACCACATAGTCTTCGTGCTCCATAGTCTTCACTTAATGTCTTCTCATGTCATAGTCTTCAATATGAATATCTTCTCATACCACCATTGTCTTCAATGTCTTCATACATTTTTCGGGGTCATCTCCGGTAGGTAAACCGAATCAATGAGGGACACTACCTGCGTTATCCTGCAATTCTCACAAACACATTAGTCCCTCAACCAACTTTGTCGTCAATACTCCAAAACCAACTAGGGGTGGCACTAGATGCACTTACAAGTATGTATTTCTCACCGACATTACATTCATGTTTACACACACTCATTGCTAGATGTCGGTGTTCATACTCTTTCACTATAATATCCATGCTAGTTTATTTTCTTTTTCCTGCTTTCTTCTTGTGTGTTTAATAAACCTTAAGAAAAACAAAAAAAATTAGTAGTACTTTATTTCTTTGCTGTAGTAATTAAAACGGAAAACCCAAAAATATTTCCCGTTCTTCTTTTGTTTGTTGGGAGCTTTTCCCGTGTAAATAGTTTTTTCTTTTTCTTTCTTTGGGGGTCAAGAAGACCATATTGAAAATGCTTAGTGGCTCATATATGCATGAATGATTATTTAACTTAGAGCCCATATTACTTGTCTTCTCTCTTGAGTTGAATGCTTGCAGATTCCAGCTTAGTCCAATGCACGTGCACTCTTATTATTATACACTTCGTTCAGTCGTGCAAGTGAAAGGCAATAATGATGATATATGATGGACTTATTGGGATGAGAAAAGCTGGTATGAACTCGACCTCTCTTATTTTTGTAAATATGATGATTCACCGTTCCTGAGTTAGCTATTATGAAGTAAACATATTTGCAATGACATTTAGAGATTATAGTTGCTTGTGCCATGCTTGATTAGCTATGAGTTATAATGGTTTACCTTGCGTGCCAACATGCTATTAGAATGATTATGATGTGGTATGATGGGACGGTATCCTCCTTTAAATGAATTGAGTGACTAGACTTGGCACATGTTCACGCATGTAGTTGAATCAAATCAACATAGCCTTCATGATATTTATGTTCATGGTGGATTATATCCTACTCATGCTTGTATTCGGTGTAAATTAATTTTGATGCATGTTTACGACTGTTGTCGCTCTCCCAGTTGGTCGCTTCCCAGTCTCTTGCTAGCCTTCACCTGTACTAAGCGGGAATACTGCTTGTGCATCCAAACTCCTTAAACCCCAAAGTTGTTCCATATGAGTCCACTATACCTTCCTATATGCGGTATTTACCTGCCGTTCTAAGTAAATTTGTATGTACCAAACTCCAAACCTTCAAATAAAATTCTGTTTTGTATACTCGAGCAGCTCATGTTTCAACTAGGGCTGCCCTTATCTTCCATGTTAGGCGGCTATTCTCAAGAGGAGTGGACTCCGCTCCTCATTCACGAGAAAAATGGCTGGTCACCGGGATGCCCAGTCCCATGCTTTATGCAAACTAAACCAAAATTATTGCAAACAAAACTCCCGTTGGGACCCGTTGAATGTTGGAGGCACTCGTTGTTTCGAGCAAGCCATGGATTGATGCTTGTGGAGGAAGGGGAGTATAAACTTTACCATTCTATTTGGGAACCGCCTATAATTTGTTTAGCATGGAAGATATCGTCATCTCATAGTTGTTGCGTTGACAGCAAAAGTATGCCGCTCAAAATGTTATTCAATCTCTATTTTAAAACCGAGCTCTGGCACCTCTACAAATCCCTGCTTCCCTCTGCGAAGGGCCTATCTATTTACTTTTATGTTGATTCATCACCCTTCTCATTAAAAAGCACCTGCTGGAGAGCACACTGTCGTTTGCATTCATTATTATTGGTTTATATTGGGTATGACTTGACTGGATCTCTTTTACCATGAATTACAATGTTTAGTCAGTCCTTGATCTTTAAAGGTGCTCTGCATTTATGTTTTGCGGTCTCAGAAAGGGCTAGCGAGATACCATTCTGTTATATCATGTTATAATCATGCATATAAGAATTCAGAGAAGATTCAAATAATATTCATAGGTAAACTGATCATAAATCCACAGTTCATCAGATCTCGGCAAACACACCGCAAAAAAAGTATTACATCGAATAGATCTCAAAGAACATCGTGGAGAACATGGTATTGAGAATCAAAGAGAGAGAAGAAGCCATCTAGCTACTAGCTATGGACCCATAGGTCTGAAGTAAACTACTCACGCTTCATCGGAAGGGCAATGGTGTTGATGTAGAAGCCCTCTGTGATTGAATCCCCCTCCGGCAGGACGCCGGAAAAGGCCCCTAGATGGGATCTCACGGGTACAGAAGTTTGCGGCGGTGGAAAAGTATTTTTGTGGATGCCTCTGGTGGTTTCAGCATATAAGAGTATATATAGGCGAAAGAATTAGGTCAGGAGACCCACGAGGGGCCCAAAAGATAGGGGGCGCGCCCTACCCCCAGGGCGCGCCCTCCACCCTTGTGGCCGCCTCGAGGCTCCTCCAACTTCATCTCCAAGTTTCCTGGTTTGCTTCTGGTCCAAGAAAGATCATCGCGAAAGTTTTATTCCGTTTGGACTCCGTTTGGTATTCCTTTTTTGCGAAACTCTAGAACAGGGAAAAAACAAGAACTGGCATTGGGCTCTAGGTTAAAAGGTTAGTCCCCAAAATAATATAAAATAGCATAATAATGCATATAAAACATCCAAAACATACAATATAATAGCATGTAACAATCAAAAATTGTAGATACGTTGGAGACATATCAAGCATCCCCAAGCTTATTTCCTGCTCATCCTCGAGTAGGTAAATGATAAAAACATAATTTTTGATGTGGAATGCTACCTGACATATTAATCCATGTAATTTTCTTTATTGTGGCATGAATGTTCAGATCCGAAAGATTCAAAACAAAAGTTTAATATTGACATAAAAATAATAATACTTCAAGCATACTAATAAAGCAATCATGTCTTCTCAAAATAACATGGCCAAAGAAAGCTATCCCTATAAAATCATATAGTCTAGCTATGCTCCATCTTCATCACACAAAATAATTAAATCATGCACAACCCCGATGACAAGCCAAGTAATTGTTTCATACTTTTGCTATTCTCAAACCTTTTCAACTTTCATGCAATACATGAGTGTGAGCCATGGATATAGCACTATAGGTGGAATAGAACATGGTGGTTGTGGAGAAGACAAAAAGAGGGAGATAGTCTCACATCAACTAGGCGTATCAACGGGCTATGGAGATGCCCATCAATAGATATCAATGTGAGTGAGTAGGGATTGCCATGCAATGGATGCACTAGAGCTATAAGTTTATGAAGCTAAAAAAGAAAACTAAGTGGGTGTGCATCCAACCTGCTTGCTCATGAAGACCTAGGGAAATTTGAGGAATCCCATCATTGGAATATACAAGCCAAGTTTGATAATGAAAAATTCCCACTAGTATATGCAAGTGATATCATAGGAGACTCTATCATGAAGATCATGGTGCTACTTTGAAGCACAGGTGTGGAAAAAGGATAGTAACATTGCCCCTTCTCTCTTTTTCTCTCATTTATTTTTTTCTCTTTTTATTTTTTTATTTGGGCCTTTCTCATTTTTTTTGGCCTATTTTTTTCTTTATTTTCTTTTTTTTTCGTCCATATTCTCATTCCGACTTGTGGGGTAATCATAGTCTCCATCATCCTTTCCTCAGTGGGGACAATGCTCTAATAATGAAGATCATCACACTTTTATTTACTTACAACTCAAGAATTACAACTCGATACTTAGAACAAAATATGACTCTATATGAATGCCTCCGGTGGTGTACTGGGATGTGCAATGAATCAAGAGCAACATGTATGAAAGAATTATGAAAGGTGGCTTTGCCACAAATACGATGTCAACTACATGATTATGCAAAGCAATATGACAATGATGAAGCGTATCATAATAAACAGAACGGTGGAAAGTTGCATGACAATATATCTCGGAATGGTTATGGAAATGCCATAATAGGTAGGTATGGTGGCTGTTTTGAGGAAGGTATATGGTCGGCGTATGGCACCGGCAAGAGTTGCACGTCACAAGAGAGAGAAGCAATGGTGGAAGGGTGAGAGTGCGTATAATCCATGGACTCAACATTACTCATAAAGAACTCACATACTTATTGCAAAAATCTATTAGTTATTGAAACGAAGTACTACATGCATGCTCCTAGGGGGACAGTGGCGGAGCTTGAGAATAATTCAAGAGGGGGCCATTAGTCAAAAGGAACCAAGTTAATAGGGAAGGAGGGGCTAATTTGTAGTTTAAACACTAATTAGGCTCATGATGTAGCTTGTTCTTCAGTGGATGCAAAAAATAAGGGGGGCCATGGCCCCTGTTGGTCTCCACTAAGCTCCGCCACTGTAGGGGGATAGATTGATAGGAAAAGACCATCGCTCGTCCCCGACCACCACGCATAAGGAAGAAAATAAAAAAATAAATCATGCTCCGACTTCATCACATAACGGTTCACCATACGTGCATGCTACGGGTATCACAAAACTTCAACAAGTATCTCTCAAATTCACAACTACTCACTAGCATGACTCTAATATCACCATATTCATATCTCAAAACAATCATAAAGAATCAAACTTCTCATAGTATTCAATGCACTTTATATGAAAGTTTTTATTATATCCATCTTGGATGCCTATCATGTTAGGACTAAATTTATAACCAAAGCAAATTACGATGCTGTTTAGAAAGACTCTCAAAATAATATAAGTGAAGTATGAGAGTTCATCAATTTCTATAAAATAAAACCACCACCGTGCTCTAAAATGATATAAGTGAAGCACTAGAGCAATATTGCCTAGCTCAAAAGATATAAGTGAAGCACATAGAGTATTCTAATAAATCATGATTCATGTGTGTCTCTATCAAAGTTGTGTACTTCAAGGATTATTGTGGCAAACTAAAAAGCTAAGACTCAAATCATACAAGACGCTCCAAGCAAAACACATATCATGTGGTGAATAAAAATATAGCCTGAAGTAAAGTTACCGATAGACGAAGACGAAAGAGGGGATGCCTTCCGGGGCATCCCCAAGCTTAGGCTTTTGGTTGTCCTTGAATATTACCTTGGGGTGCCTTGGGAATCCCCATGCTTAGGCTCTTGCCACTCCTTCTTACATAGTCCATCAAATCCTTACCCAAAACTTGAAAACTTCACAACACAAAACTCAATAGAAAATCTCATAAGCTCCGTTAGTATAAAAAAAACAAATCACCACTTTATGGTACTATTGAAAACTCAATCTTTATTTATATTGGTGTAATATCTATTGTATTCAACTTTTCCATGGTTCATACCCCCCGATACCACCCATAGATTCATCAAAATAAGCAAACAACACATACAAAACAGAATCTGTCAAAAACAGAACAATCTGTAGAAATCTGTAACTCTCGAATACTTTTGTAACTCAAACAATTGTTAAAAATTAGGAAGACCTGGGAAATTTGTGCACCAATCCAGAGAAAAAGGAATCAGATCAAAATCACATTTCAATAAAATCCTGGAAATTATTTACTGGGTGCAAACTTTTCTCTTTTTCAGCAGGATCAAACAACTATCACCGTAAGCTATCCCAAAGGTCTTACTTAGCACAAACACTAATTAAAGCACAAAGACAAATCTAACCAGAGGCTAGATGAATTATTCTAAGCAAAAAGGGAACAAAAATCAAGGAACAAAAATAAAATTGGGTTGCCTCCCAACAAGCGCTATTGTTTAACGCCCTTAGCTAGGCATAAAAACACAAATAGATCTAGGTATTGCCATCTTTGGTACAAAATCCATAAGTGGCTCTCATAATATATTCATATGGAAATTTCATTTTCTTTCTAGGAAAGTGTTCCATGCCCTTCCTTAATGGAAATTGAAATCTAATGTTTCCTTGTTTCATATCAATAATTGCACCAATCGTTCTAAGGAAAGGTCTACCAAGAATAATAGGACATGTAGGATTGCAATCTATATCAAGAGCAATGAAATCTATGGGCACATAATTGCTATTTGCAACAATAAGGACATCATTAATACTTCCCATAGGTTTCTTAATAGTGGACTCCGCAAGATGCAAATTTAAAGAACAATCATCAAATTCACGGAAACCTAACACATCACATAAAGTTTTTGGAATTGTGGAAACGCTAGCACCCAAATCACACAAAGCATGGCACTCATAATATTTAATTTTAATCTTAATAGTAGGTTCCCACTCATCGTAAAGTTTTCTAGGGATAGAAACTTCCAATTCAAACTTTTCTTCAAAAGATTGCACCATAGCATCAACGATATGTTTAGTAAAAGCTTTATTTTGATTATAAGCATGAGGGGAATTCAACATGGATTGCAACAAGGAAATACAATATATTAAAGAAAAATTATCATAATTAAATTCCTTGAAATCCAAAAGAGTGGGTTCATCGCTACTTAAAGTTTTGACCTCACCAATCCCAGTTTTATCAATTTTTGCATCTAGATCTAAAAACTCTGACTCATTGGGACGCCTTTTAACTAAAGTTGACTCATCCCCAGTCCCATCTTTATCAAGATTTATATTAGAAAATAAAGATTCAATAGGAGACACATCAATCACTTTAAGATCTTCATCATTATTTTCACGAAAACTAGAAGAACATGTTTTTTCAAACAAATCTCGTTTAACACGGATCTTAGCGGTTCTTTCTTTGCACTCATCAATGGAAATTCTCATGAGAGACTCATTGATATCATGCTTGGTTGGAATAGATCTAAGTTTCAAAGAATCAACATCAAGAGAAATTCTATCCACGTGCCTAGCCAAATTATCGATCTTGAGAAATTTTTCTTCAATCAAAGCATTAAAATTCTTTTGAGAACTCATAAATACTTTAACACTAATCTCAAAATTAGAGGGTATCTTGTTAAAATTTCCATAAGAATTGTTGTAGGAATTACCATAATTAATAGTGGAATTACTAGGAAACGACCTAGGATTAAAATTACCTCTATTATTACCAAAAATTGTTCCTACCAACAAAATTCATATCCATAGAATTATTATTATTCTCAATCAAAGTGGAAAAAGGCATATCATTAGGATTAATAGAAGCACTCTTACTAGTAAATAATTTCATAAGTTCATCCATCTTTCCACTCAAAACATTAATTTCTTCAATAGCATGCACTTTTTTACGTGTTTAGTAGCCTCTCCTAGGGTAATCTCCATAACAGTGCCTCCCACGGCCGAATCTAAGAGGTTTCTAGAAGCAAAATCCAATCCAGCATAATTTTTTTGTATAATCATCCACAAATTCAAACCATGTGTAGGGAAAGATCGTATCATCAATTTCATCCTCTCCCAAGATTGTGCAACATGTTCATGATCAAGTTGCTCAAAATTCATAATACCATTCCTAAGGGAGATGATCTTAGCAGGAGGAAAATACTTAGAGATGAAAGCATCTTTACATTTGTTCCACAAATCAAAACTATTTTTAGGCAAAGATGAAAACCAAGTTTTAACACGATCTCTAAGCAAAAATGGAAATAGCTTCAATTCAACAATATCATTATCCACATTTTATTTCTTTTGAATATCACACAAATCAACAAAAATGTTTAGATGAGATGCGACATCTTCACTAGGAAGGCCAGAAAATTGATCTTTCATAACAAGATTCAGCAAGCGGCATTAATTTCACAAGATTCTGTATTAGTATTGATTAAGCAACATCATATATGTTTATGGGAAGTCTTTTGATGATTGTTTAAGCAATCTTGATTGAGTTTTGCAGATATATGAGCAAACAAATCTTGTTTTGAATTGGGAGAAGTGCCACTTTATGGTTGACGAAGGTATTGGGCCATAAAATTTCTAAAAGAGGCATTGAAGTGAACCAGGCCAAGGTTGATGCAATTGAGAAAATGCCATGTCCTAAAGATACCAAAGGTATTCGTAGTTTCCTTGGTCATGCTGGTTTCTATAGGAGCTTCATCAATCACTTTTCTAAAAAATTAGGCCTCTTACAAATCTTTTGCAAAAGGATACCCCCTTTGTGTTTTATGATGATTGCTTAGAAGCCTTTGAAACACTAAATAAAGCCTTAATTACTGCACATGTTGTTCAACCACCTGATTGGAACTTGCCTTTTGAGATTATGTGTGATGCTAGTGATTATGCTATTGGTGATGTTCTAGGACAAAGAGTTGATAAGAAACTGAATGTTATTCATTATGCTAGTTAAACTCTAGACAATGCTCAATGAAATTATGCTACTACTGAAAAAGAATTCTTACCGGTGGTGTTTGCTTGTGATAAATTTAGATCTTACATTGTTGATTCTAAAGTGATTGTTCACACCGATCATGCTGCTATAAAATATCTTATGGAAAATAAAGATGCTAAACCTAGACTCATTAGATGGGTTCTTCTGCTACAAGAATTTGATTTGCATATTACTGATACGAAAGGAGCAGAGAACCCCGTAGCTGATAACTTGTCTAGGCTTGAAAATTTTATTGATGACCCACAACCTATTAATGATATCTTTCCTGATGAACAATTAGCTGCAATAAATTTTTCTAATAGTACACCTTGGTATGCTGACTATGCTAATTATATTGTTGCTAAATACATACCACCTAGCTTCACATACCAACAAAAGAAAAAAAGTCTTCTATGATTTAAGACATTACTTTTGGGATGACCCACATCTTTATGAAGAAGGAGTAGATGGTATTATTAGACGTCATGTACTTGAGCATGAACAGCAACAAATCCTATGGAAATGTCACTCTTAAGCTTATGGAGGACATCACGCGGAAGATAGAACCGCTCATAAGGTATTGCAATCTGGTTTTTATTGGCCTACTCTCTTCAAGGATGCCCGTAAGTTTGTCTCGTCTTGTGAAGAATGCCAAAGAATAGGTAATATCAGTAAGCGTCAAGAAATGCCTATGAATTATTCACTTGTTGTTGAACCATTTTATGTTTGGGGATTTGATTTCTTGGGACCTTTTCCTTCCTCTAATGGGTGTAAACATATTCTGGTTGCTGTTGATTATGTTACTAAGTGGGTAGAAGCTATTCCAACCAGTAGTGCTGATCACAACACCTCTATTAAAATGCTTAAGGAATTTATTTTCCCAAGGTTTGGAGTCCCTAGATATTTAATGATTGATGGTGGTTCACACTTTATTCATGGTGCTTTCCGTAAAATGCTTGCTAAGTATGATTTTAACCATAGAATTGCATCACCTTATCCCTCAGTCTAGTTGTCAAGTTGAACTTAGCAATAAAGAAATGAAACTAATCTTACAAAAGACTGTCAATAGGTCCCGGAAGAATTGGTGTAAGAAATTAGATGATGCACTTTCGGCTTATAGAACAGCTTATAAAAATCCTATGGGTATGTCTCCACATAAAATGGTTTATGGAAAAGCTTGTCACTTACCTCTTGAGTTAGAACATAAAGCGTATTGGGCAATTAAAGAACTCAATTATGATTTCAAACTTGTTAGTGAAAAGAGGCTATTTGATATTATCTCATTAGATGAATGGAGAACCCAGGCTCATGAAAATGCAAAGTTCTTCAAAGAAAAGTTAAAAGATGGCATGGCAAAAGAATCCAAAAGCGTGAGTTCAAAGTTGGAGAATATGTTCTTCTGTACATCTCTCGTTTCAGATTCTTTGCAAGAAAACTCCACTCCAAATGGGAAGGTCCCTATGTCATCGTGGAGGTCTATTGATCCGGAGCTTTTAAAATAAATAATGCCGAAGGTACTAAACCGAAGGTTGTCAATGGGCAAAGAATAAAACACTATATCTCAGGTATGCCCATTAATGTTGAAAGCAATATCATCCAAACTTTGACACTAAAAGAACACATAAAGGAAACCTTCCGGAACACCCCAGAATGATGAAAAGGGGAGGTACATGATACGGTAAGTAAACGAACTCCAAAAAATCCGCAAAAATATTTTTTGTCAGTTTTGGAATATTTAAAATATTAGGGAAATAAGAAACTTCCACGAAAGTAACCCTGGTGGGCAAGATACACCAGGGCGGTGAGGCGCGCCCCGGTGGGTTTTTCCCACCTCGGGTACTTTCTGGACTCCATTTTTCTTCCGTTCTGCTTGTTCTCCAAGATAAAAAAAATCTTTGTATACCTCCCGAACCTGTTGACCTCCGTATCGCGGATAAATCTCCTATTTTCTTTTCTCTCTATTTTCCTGTCAGATATGAAATTATGTCATCCCAAGACTCGGAGGGTGAGAGCTATGTTGTAGATTATATCGCAAACTCCAAAGTCTATGGGGTTGTGGAGCAATATGGCTGGATATCGGAGGAAGATGAATACTATGATCCCGAGGGGACGGAGGATACGAGCTCGAAGGAGGATGAAGTTCCGTTGCCCCAACCTGGGGATATGCACGTTGAATTTAAGAAGTCAAGTCTCCCCAATCAAGCAAAGAGGCCTAAGATCCAGTTTATCCCATTTCGTCTCTTGCAGGAAAATAAGCAAGATTTATGCAAAAAGGTGTTGGAGCTTGAGAGGGAGATCCGTGAACCGAAAGATGAGAATTCCATCCTCAAGCGTAAGCTAAGGAAGGACAAGAAACCTTCTACTTCATCACCACCACCTCCTTCTTCACCACCAAAAGAAAACTGAGTATCGGTATGGGCACTCCCCTTGGCTTTCGCCAAGCTTGGGGGAGGTGCCCCGGTATCGTATCATCTCCACTATCTTTTGCCTTTACTTTCTTAGTTCGATCCATGATTATCTTTTGCTTTTAGATGAATAAAAGTCTAGTTCGATCCTTTCGTTTTGATAATTTGCTTAGTAATAAATCCTTGTAATCGTGTGCGAGATATATACTAAAGTTTAGTTTGAGTTTTGCCTTCTTTACTCTCTTGTTGCAATAAAAAGAAAGGAAATAATGAAAAAGATCATATGCTAATCTTATGGTAGGTGATGACATCACACAAGGAAAAGTATAAGTAGAATATTTTATTGTAGATTGACAAACATAACATTGGTCAATGATGCAACTCATGAAAGAATTAATAAGGGAAGAGAAGATTCACATAAAAATACACTATCCTGGAAATCTTTTGTGATTGTGAGTACTCATCAAAATATTATATGCCAAAATTGTTGACGTTGGATAAGGAAGACAACATAGAAGTTATATTGTCATAGATCCTTCAGCATGTGGTGCTTGCCCCTATCTTTGCTAGCCAAACACTCCGCACTAAGTAGAAATACTACTTGTGCATCCAAAACCCTTAAACCCAAATATTGTTTCAGAGTCCACCATACCTACCTATGGATTGAGTAAGAACCTTCAAGTAAGTTGTCATCGGTGCAAAAGGGCAATAAAAATTGCTTCTAAAAGTGCGAGATCATTTAGTGTAAAGGAAAATCGAGCATTGTACGAACTTGTGATGGTGAAGAATAAAAGCGACATACCGCATAATAAAGGTTGCCATCACAAGGGACAATATAATGTGACATTCTCTTGCACTAAGGGGTTGAGCATACAAACAAAAAGCGCATGGCAACCTCTACTTCCCTCTGCGAAGGGCCTATCTTTTACTTTCACGTATTACTTTCATGCAAGAGTCAAAGTTTTTCTCTCTATTCCTTTTATTTTTCTCCTTTGGCATGTGGCGAGGAAAGATCTAGGCACATATATCCAGTTGAATATGGGTAGCATGAGTTATTATTATTGACATCACCCTTGAGGTGAATGCATTGGGAGGCGAAACTATAAGCCCCTATCTTTCTATGTGTCCGGTTGAAACGTTTTACTCATGTGTACACGGTGAGTGTTAGCAATCATAGAAGAGTAAATGATGGTTGAGTGTGTGGACTTGCCTAAAGGCTCCGATATGTGACCCTTCCTGAAAAGATGATGAATTGTAGTTGCAAAATTGACTGAGAACATAGTTTGTTGGTTTCCAATAGAGTTTATGCTTTGTACTTCTATGTTGTGATGAACTGTCACTTGTTCATGAGAAGTCTATGATAAAAGTTTTATGTTAAAGTTTGTTGATGTTATAATAAGTTACATGATGCTGCCATGTCCGTATTTTTGTTTTATCGACACCTCTCTCTAAGCATGTGGACATGTTTTTTTATTTCGGTTTTCGCTTGAGGATAGGCGAGGTCTAAGCTTGGGGGAGTTGATACGTCCATTTTGCATCATGTTTTCCTACTGTTATTTATGTTTTTATTGTATAATAATGCTTTTTGGAGTAATTCTAATGCCTTTCTCTCATAATATGCAAGGTATACACAAAGGGGGAGAATTCTAGCAGCTGGAAATCTGGACCTGAAAAAGCTACTCAAGCTACCTATTCCGCACAACTCCAAATGAGCTGAAACTCCACGAGGTTTTTTATAGAATATTTAATAAATACTGGAGCAAATAAGTACCAGAGGGGGGCCTCCAGGTGGGCACAACCCATCTCGGCGCGCCACGAGGCCCAGGTGCACCCTGGTGGGTGCTGCCTTCCTCGGCCCACCTCCGGTGCCCATCTTCTGGTATATAAGTCATTTTGACCTAAAATAATTGAGGAGAGGATTTTCGGGACGAAGCGCCACTGTCTCGAGGCAGAACTTGGGTAGGAGCACTTTTGCCCTCCGGCGGAGTGATTCCGTCGGGGGAACTTCCCTCCCAGAGCGGGAAATCATCGTCATCATCATCACCAACAACTCTCCCATCTTGGGGAGGGCTATCTTCATCAACATCTTCAACAACACCAACTCCTCTCAAACCCTAGTTCATCTTTTGTGTTCAATCTTTGTGCCGGAACTATAGATTAGTGCTTGTGGGTGACTAGTAGTGTTGATGACATCTTGTAGTTGATTACTATATGGTTTATTTGGTGTAAGATTATATGTTCAGATCCATTATGCTATTTAATACCCCTCTGATCTTGAGCATGATTACCATTTGTGAGTAGTTACTTTCATTCTTGAGGTCACGGGAGAAATCATGTTGCAAGTAATCATGTGAACTTGATATGTGTTTGATATTTTGATGATATGTATGTTGGCATTCTCTTAGTGGTGTCATGTGAACGTCGACTACATGACACTTCACCATATTTGGGCCTAAGGGAATGCATTGTGGAGTATTTATTAGATGATGGGTTGCGAGAGTGACAGAAGCTTAAACCCCAGTTTATGCATTGTTCCGTAAGGGATCGATTGGATCCAAAAGTTTAATGCTATGGTTAAAATTTATTCTTAATACTTTTCGCGTAGTTGCCGATGCTTGTGAGAGGGTTAATAATAAGTAGGAGGTTTGTTCAAGTAAGAAAAAACACCTAAGCACCGGTCCACCCACATACCAAATTATCAAAGTAGTGAACACAAATTAAGCCAACATGATGAAAGTGACTAGATGAAATTCCCGTGTACCCTCAAGAACACTTTGCTTATCATAAGAGACCGTTTTGGCCTGTCATTTGCCTCAAAAGGATTGGGCTACCTTGCTGCACTCTTGTTACTACTATCGTTACTTGCTCGTTACAAATTATCTTGCTATCAAACTACTCTGCTACTTACAATTTTAGCACTTGCAGACATTACCTTTTCTGAAAACCACTTGTCATTTCCTTCTGCTCCTCGTTGGGTTCAACACTCTTACTTATCGAAAAGGCTACAATTGACCCCATACACTTGTGGGTCATCACGCATCATGAGACTGAAGAGGCTGGTTGGAAGGGCTTCGGCCAGCCATATTGTGACGCAAAGGTCTTGAAGCACCCGCCTCGCCATGCGGAGTAGCTCCGCCAGCTACTTCATTCAATTATTCAGCAGCTGTGATGCTGGAGACCCCAGGAACTGCCCATAGAAGGCCTTCTCCACCTCGTGACCCGCCAACTGGTCGAAATGTGCAACGACATCCACCACAGTATGCGGTAGATCCGCGAAGACTTCTGTGGAATGCCAAGGCTGGGTGAGCTCGACACACCCCTTGCCACCAAACACACATTATAATAAGTATAGCTTACCCGAGGTGATTTTCTCCAACTGATGGAGCACCTCACAATCAGGCTGCATCGTGGTCTTGAGCTTGAAGTGGGCAAGTTGGATATTTTCAAGCTCCTCCTTCATTTGCTTCCCCGCCGCGTGAAGCTTGTCATGTGCCTCAAACACGCCGTTCAGGGTCTCTTTGACCTTGAGAACCCGCGACTGGTCCTTGTCCCCGGCCTCCTTCTCGTCGGCCCGGGCCTTTTCAGCCTTCGCGGCTACAGCTTCATGCTGCTTCACCTCTTGACGAGCTTTTTTGAGCCCGACCTTGAGTGTATCAAGCTCTGCTAATGCTACAATCATTAAAATAGTTCGACCTTAGCTCTCCACTTAGCAAGGTCTATCACAATTTTTTCGTGTAACATATCATGTACAAATTGCCTACCTTAAGACTGCTCGAACCTCTGGTTCACCAGATTAAGGTCCTCCTAGGACCTCCAGAGCTTCCGATTCATATCCACAATCTCCTCGGAGATGGAGTTCGAAACCGAGGTCGAAACCTACCAGTACAAGTCCTTATTATAAAGTCCACAGTCAATACATTGCAGTTACAGTACGACTGCATTAGGCAGTGCCCTGGGGGCTGCATAACAAGCTCCTAATAAGATATACGACCCAAAGGCCGGTTTGTTGAAACCAACTTTGGGCTCGGGGTCTACTCTCTCACTACATTGTTTAGAAGGCTGTGATATCATGTCCTTGGACAAATACATAAATCGACAAGCTTAAAAAGACAAGCTAATTCGTCACAAAGAGGCGTACCTCAAAGCTGGTAGCGAGGTTCTTGAAAACCTCATGCAAGCTAGTCCCCTCGAACCGGAAGCCCTGTAGCACCATGCCTTTCAATACACGCTGTTGTTCCTCAAGGGAGGAGCCCCTTAGGGTCTCCTCCATCTCTTCGGTCCACCCCGCGCCAGCCCGTCCTTGAGTGGCGGGAGGGGCTGGTTGGACGACCTCGGACCTGGGCGCCGAGGCGCCGACCTAAGTGGTCTCCGTCTACGATGGCGGAGCTGGGGTAGATGTCAGCTGGGCCAATGACTGGCCCAGCTCCTCTTCCATAACCTCGGGGAGTTTATCCCCCGGGTCTTGTTGGGCCAAGGTGTCGACCTCGGCCATGACGACCACGTCTTTGGCCCTCGTCACATTGGATTTGGGAGACAAGGTATATGTTGTCGGTGTTCTAGGAACCAGGGTACCCAGACCTGCCTACCTGTGGCCCACGATATGGCTTCATTGATGGCCTGGTACGACCCATCTTCGACTATGACAAGACAAGACCCTTGCGAGGGGCCAAGCCCCACGAGGCGGGCGACATCAAGACCTCCCGAGGGAGCGGCCTCCTGAGCGGAGCGGAGATTTCAATGCAAGACACATCCTCATGAGGCTGGAATGATATCAGCCATGACGACCAAGGTCAGGCGCACGCTAGGGGGCACAGAGCCGCAGGTTTCCTCTTTGGTGCAAAGGAGGCAAGCGTAGGTGTGGAGTCCCAAGGAATCAGCCAAAGGTTTCCATTTGCATGCAATGAGAACAAGACCGCCAGAATGGCAGGAAGGATGTCATCGCCGAGCCCACCACGATGTTGCGCTCAGAGGCTTTGCAGGCGAAGACCACCTTTCGTGAGGATTAGATGTACTTCTTGTCCCCTTTCAAATTTGTCCATTGTGGGATCCCTTCCCGCCTAAGTTTTGGAGGAAGAGGACCAAGGCCACTATAAATATAGCCTAGCCACCACCGTAGAGAGGGATCGACTCATCAAGTGATCAGCTCATCGAACCACCAAGAGATCATCACAAGAACACGTTTCCTGAGGCTGTTCTTCCACTTGTACTAGTTCATCCTCAGCCCCTCGCGAGGCTAATCCACCACAAAGCAGGAGTAGGGTATTACACCGCAAGGTGGCCCGAACCTAGGTAAACTGTTGTGTCTTTCTCTGTTGTGTTCATTGAGCTAGGTCATGCGAGCAGCGGGTCGATCGGCTTGTGAGGTTGAGTTCTTCGCACACAACCCTGAGTTCGAACCTTTATTGGGTCTGCGGAGCCCGGAATCCGACATTTTGGCGCGTCAGGTAGGGGGCGTGTCGGAGGCCGACCTCTTCATCAACCATGTTCCACCCTTGCCGCTTTTCCATGGCACGCACCGCTCCTTCCGCTGGTCCACCGAGCGCGTTCGGAGGCGTCGTGGGCTTCCGGGCTTCTCCCCCGCCTTGCGACAGGTGCAGTGGCCTCCGAAGTTCAGGCCGGAGCTGTCGCTGCGCTACGACGGCACGATGGACCCTGCGGGGTGATACATCTCCAACGTATCTATAATTTATGAAGCATTCATGCTATTATATTATCTGTTTTGGATGTCTATGGGCTTTATTATACACTTTTATATTATTTTTGGGACTAACCTATTAACCGGAGGCCCAGCCCATATTGCTGTTTTCTTGCCTATTTCAGTGTTTCGAAGAAAAGGAATATCAAATAGAGTCCAAACGGAATGAAACCTTCGGGGGTGTTATTTTTGGAACGAATGTGATCTAGGAGACTTGGAGTTGAAGTCAAGGAAGCTTCGAGGTGGCCACGAGGCTGGGGGGCGCCCCCCTACTGGGCGCGCCCCCTGTCTCGTGGGCCCCTCGAGCGTCCCTCGACCGACTTCTTTCACCTATATAAGTCCATATACCCTAAAACCTTCAAAGAGAACCATAGGTCGGGAGTTCCACTGCCGCAAGCCTTTGTAGCCACCAAAAGCCAATCGGGACCCTATTCCGGCACCCTGCCAGAGGGGGGATCCCTCACCGGTGGCCATCTTCATCATCCCGGCGCTCTACATGACAAGGAGGGAGTAGTTCACCCTCGGGGCTGAAGGTATGTACCAGTAGCTATGTGTTTGATCTCTCTCTCTCTCTCGTGTTCTTGATTTGACACGATCTTGATGTATCGTGAGCTTTGCTATTATAGTTTGATCTTATGATGTTTCTCCCCCTCTACTCTCTTGTAATGGATTGAGTTTTCCCTTTGAAGTTATCTTATCGGATTGAGTCTAAGGATTTGAGAACACTTGATGTATGTCTTGCCGTGCTTATATGTGGTGACAATGGGATATTCACGTGATCTACTTGATGTATGTTTTGGTGATCAACTTGCGGGTTCAATGAACTTATGCATAGGGGTTGGCACACGTTTTCATCTTGACTCTTCGGTAGAAACTTTGGGGCACTCTTTGAAGTACTTTCTGTTGGTTGAATAGATGAATCTGAGATTGTGTGCTGCATATCGTATAATCAAGCCCACGGATACTTGAGGTGATAATGGAGTATCTAGGTGAAATTAGGGTTTTGGTTGATTTGTGTCTTAAGGTGTTATTCTAGTATCAACTCTATGATAGATCGAACGGAAAAAATAGCTTCATGTTATTTTACTACAGACTCTTGAATAGAGAGATCAAAAAGGATAACTTTGAGGTGGTTTCGTACCCTACCATAATCTCTTTGTTTGTTCTCCGCTATTAGTGACTTTGGAGTGACTCTTTGTTCCATGTTGAGGGATTTTTATGTGATCCAATTATGTTATTATTGTTCAGAGAACTTGCACTAGTGAAAGTATGAACCTTAGGCCTTGTTTCGTAGCATTGCAATACCGTACGCTCACTTTTATTGCTTGTTACCTCGCTGTTTTTATAATTTCAGATTACAAAAAACCTTTATCTACCATCCATATTGCACTTGTATCACCATCTCTTCGCCGAACTAGTGCACCTATACAATTTACCATTGTAATGGATGTGTTGGGGACACAAGAGACTCTTTGTTATTTGGTTGCAAGGTTGTTTGAGAGAGACCATCTTCATCCTACGCCTCCCACTGATTGATAAACCTTAGGTCATCCACTTGAGGGAAATTTGCTACTGTCCTACAAACCTCTGCACTTGGAGGCCCAACAACGTCTACAGGAAGAAGGTTGTGTAGTAGACATCAAGCTCTTTTCTGGCGCCGTTGCCGGGGAAGTGAGTGCTTGAAGGTATATCTTTAGATCTTGCAATCGAATCTTTTTGTTTCTTGTTTTATCACTAGTTTAGTCTATAAAAGAAAACTACAAAAAAATGGAATTGAGTTTGTCTCATACCTTCATCTTTTTAATATCTTTCATAAGAATGATGGAAAGGAAAATTGTGCTCAAGTGCTAAAAGAAGAAATCTATAAAAAGTTTTGCAATGATGAGCATGATTGCAATGTTGTTAGTATGAATTCTTTGAATATCCATGATGCTAATGATATGCAAAGCCACAAGCTTGGGGATGCTATGTTTGATGAATATGATATTTTTTGTCCCCCAAGTTTTGATGAGAATATTTATTATGATGAAAGCATGCCTCCTATTTATGATGATTATATTAATGAAAGTGGGTTTGGAAAAGTGTCAACTTTAGGAAGTAATTATCCCACTATTTTAGAGGATGTTGATTATTATTGTGATAATTATGAAAGTGGATTTGGAGAGGTCATGACTTTATTTAGTGATGAATCCACTATTTTGGAAGAGGCTCCAATTGATTATGAGAATAAAGTTGCTATCTATGATGATTATTGTGATGACATGTATTCTATAACGAATAATAACCATGAAACTTGTCATCATGATTTTAGTTTTCAATTGGATTATGCCTCACATGATAGTTATTTTGTTGAGTTTGCTCCCACTATTATTCATGAGAAGAAATTTGCTTATGTGGAGAGTATTAAATTTTCTATGCTTGTAGATCATGAAAATAATGCTTTAGGTGCTGGTTATATGGTTTAATTCATTCATGATGCTACTGAAATTATTATGAGGGAGGAACATATGCTTGTAGGAATTCCAATAATATGAAGTTTCCCCTCTATGTGCTTAAAGTTTTGAAGTTATGCTTGTTTTGCCTTCCTATGCTAGTTGATTATTGTTCCCATAAGTTGTTTGCTCACAAAATACCTATGCATAGGAAGTGGGTTAGACTTAAATCTGATAGTCATATTCTTCATGATGCTCTCTTTATGTTTCAATTCTTATCTTTTATGTGAGCATCATTGAAATCATCATGCCTAGCTAGGGGCGTTAAATGTTAGCGCTTGTTGGGAGGCAACCCAAATTATTTTTGTTCCTTGCTTTTTTTTCCTTCTTAGTAATAAATAATTCATCCAGCCTATGTTTAGATGTGCTTTTATGTTTTAATTAGAGTTTGTGCCAAGTAGAGCCTTTGGGAAGACTTGGGTGAAGTCTATATGATCTTTCTGTAAAAAACAGAAATTTTGCGCTCACGAGATTAGCTGCCATTTTTTTTACTGGAGAGTGATTTTAGGTTATTTATTTTTGCAGATTATTAATAGACAAATTACTCAGGTCCACCAATTTATTTCAGAATTTTTCGAGTTCCATAAGTATACGTTGGTTACAGATTGCTACAGACTGTTCTGTTTTTGACAGATTCTGTTTTCATTGTGTTGTTTTCTTATTTTGATGAATCTATGAGTAGTACACGAGGGTATGAACCATAGAGAAGTTGGAATACAGTATATATTACACCAATATGAACTTAGAATGAGTTCACAACAGTACCTAAGTGGTGATTTATTTTCTTATACTAACGGCGCTTACGAGTTTTGTTTTGAGTTTCGTGTTGTGAAGTTTTCAAATTTTGGGTAAAGATTCGATGGACTATGGAATAATGGTTGGTAAGAGCCTAAGCTTGGGGATTCCCAAGGCACCCCAAGGTAATATTCAAGGACAACTAAGAGCCTAAGCTTGGGGATGCCCCGGAAGGCATCCCCTCTTTCGTCTTCGTTCATCGGTAACTTTACTTGGAGTTATATTTTTTTTCACCACATGATATGTGCTTTGCTTGAAGCGTCAATTTATTTTTTTAGTATTTTCTTGATGTTATTTATAATAATGTTTTTCATCTCTATTTTCAATAAAAATGTCAAGGATAGCCTTTACCATGCTTATTTTGCAAGTATACATGTTGCTGTTTCAAAACAGAAAGTTTTACCACTGTTGCAAAAATTCCCTAGAAAAGTAAGAGAGTTATATAATGTTGAATCTTTTTTCATATTAAGCTCTCATAAATCTTATACAGGGTAGTTTTTTGCTCATAATTTTTGGAGTTAGGGAAGTATGATGAATCTTGCATTCTTTGTAGACTATACTGTTTTGGCAGATTGCTGTTATGTTTGCATTGTTTGCATATGTTTGCTTGTTTAATGATTCTACTTGAGGATAGGAGTATTAAATATGTAGAGAAATTTAGTATGAAATGTTGAATAATAATTTTAGTAATTTGTTACAGTAGAAAATGATAAGGTTTTTGCATTGATTTATACTAACTTATCTCACGAGTTCTTGTTGAGTTTTATGTGGATGATGTTTTTGAGAAATAGAGAAACAATGATATGAGAGGAATTAAGGAGACACAAAAGTTCAAGATTGGGGATTCCCAAGGCACCCCAAGATAATATTCCAAGAAGTCTCAAGCATCTAAGCTTGGGGATGCCCCGGTAGGCATCCCACCTTTCTTCTTCAACAATTATCGGTTAGTATCGGTTGAACCTAAGTTTTTGCTTCTTTCACATGAGTCATGTTGTCCTTGCAATGCCATTTTATTTTTCTTTGCTTTCTGTTTGAATAAAATACCAAGATCTGAAATTCTTAAATGAGAGAGAGTCTTCACATAGTTACATAATTATTTAACTACTTATTGATCTTCACTTATATCTTTTTGGAGTAGTTTGTCATTTACTTGTGTGCTTCACTTATATCCTATGAGTAAATGGTTGAATGAGTTGAATGTCATAAATCTGAAATTATAAATGTTTCATTTGCTTATCCCATGGGGAGTAATGATTGCACATCTAAGAAGTAGAGGTTGTAAATTTATTGAAGGTTAGCAAGCATTGTATTGGTCATTTGAACAATTCATGAAAGAATATTGAAGGAAGAGAGATTTCACATATAAATATACTATCTTGGACATCTTTTATAATTGTGAGCACTCTTTAAGTATGACATGCTAAAGAGTTGATGTTGGACAAGGAAGACAACGTAATGGGTTATGTTTTCTCACATCTCAGTTAAAGTATATTGTCATGGATCATTCAAACATGTTGAGCTTTCCTTTCCCCCTCAGGCTAGCCAAAATTCCTTGCACCAAGTAGTGATACTACTTGTGCTTCCAAATATCCTTAAACCCAGTTTTTTCCACGAGAGTCCAGCATACCTACCTATGGATTGAGTAAGATCCTTCAAGTAAGTTGTCATCGGTGCATGCAATAAAAATTGCTCTCTAAATATGTATGACTTATTAGTGTGAAGAATATAAGCTTTATATGATCTTGTTATGGAAGCAATAAAAGCGAAGGGCTGCATAATAAAGGTCCATATACAAGTGGCAATATAAAGTGACGTTCTTAAGCACTAAGATTTTGTGCATCCAACCATAAAAGCGCATGACAACCTCTGCTTCCCTCTGCGAAGGGCATATCTTTTACATTATGTCTTTTACTTTATGTAAGAGTCAAGGTGATCTTCACCTTTCCCTTTTTCATTTTATCCTTTGGCAAGCACCTCGTGTTGGAAAGATCCTGATATATATATCCAATTGGATCTAAGTTAGCATGAACTATTATTGTTGACATCACCCAAAGGTGAATACGTTGGGAGGCGAAATTATAAGCCCCCATCTTTCTTAGTGTCTGATTAAAACTCCATAGCCATAAGTATTGCGTGAGTGTTAGCAATTGTGGAAGACTATATGATAGTTGAGTATGTGGAGTTTGCTAAATCAAAGCTCTGACATAGACCCTTCCTGAAAATAAGATGAATTGTAATTGTTTGATGACTAAGAATGAAGTTTGTTAGTTTACAAGAAAGTTTATAGTCTATGCTTTAACATTTGAATAGCTTGTTACTTGATCATGAAAAGTTATATGAGATGAGCTATTGTTATGACATATAATCATGCTAGAAAAGGTGATTGAAATTATCATTGATCAAACTTGTGCACCTACTAGCATTCACACTTCATAAATTCTTTCTTTTATCATTTACCTACTCGAGGACGAGCATGAATTAAGCTTGGGGAAGCTGATACGTCTCCAACGTATCTATAATTTATGAAGCATTCATGCTATTATATTATCTGTTTTGGATGTTTATGGGCTTTATTATACACTTTTATATTATTTTTGGGACTAACCTATTAACAAAAGGCCCAACCCATATTGCTGTTTTCTTGCCTATTTCAGTGTTTCGAAGAATAGGAATATCAAACGGAGTCCAAACGGAATGAAACCTTCGGGAGCGTTATTTTTGGAATGGATGTGATCCAGGAGACTTGGAGTTGAAGTCAAGGAAGCTTCGAGGTGGCCACAAGGGTGGGGGCATGCCCCCCTACTGGGCGCACCCCCCTGTCTGTGGGCCGCGAGCGTCCCCTGACCGACTTCTTTCAACTATATAAGTCCATATGCCCTAAAACCTTCGAAGACAACCATAGATCAGGAGTTCCGCCGCCACAATCCTCTATAGCCACCAAAAGCCAATCGGGACCCTGTTCCGGCACCCTGACAGAGGGGGGATCCCTCACCGGTGGCCATCTTCATCATCCCGGTGCTCTTCATGACGAGGAGGAAGTAGTTCACCCTCGGAGCCGAGGGTATGTACCAGTAGCTATGTGTTTGATCTCTCTCTCTCTCGTGTTCTTGATTTGACACGATCTTGATGTATTGTGAGCTTTGCTATTATAGTTGGATCTTATGATGTTTCTCCCCCTCTACTCTCTTGTAATGGATTGAGTTTTCCCTTTGAAGTTATCTTATCGGGTTGAGTCTTTAAGGATTTGAGAATACTTGATGTATGTCATGCCGTGCTTATCTGTGGTGAAAATGGGATATTCACGTGATCTACTTGATGTATGTTTTGGTGATCAACTTGCGAGTTCAATGAACTTATGCATAGGGGTTGACACATGTTTTTGTCTTGACTCTTCGGTAGAAACTTTGGGGCACTCTTTGAAGTACTTTGTGTTGGTTGAATAGATGAATCTAAGATTGTATGATGCATATCGTATAATCATGCCCACGGATACTTGAGGTGACAATTGAGTATCTAGGTGACATTAGGGTTTTGGTTGATTTGTGTCTTAAGGTGTTAGTCTAGTATGAACTCTATGATAGATCGAACGGAAAGAATAGCTTCATGTTATTTTACTACAGACTATTGAATAGATAGATCAAAAAGGATAACTTTGAGGTGGTTTCGTACCCTACCATAATCTCTTTATTTGTTCTCCACTATTAGTGACTTCAGAGTGACTCTTTGTTGCATGTTAAGGGATTATTATGTGATCCAATTATGTTATTATTGTTCAGAGAACTTGCACTAGTGAAAGTATGAACCTTAGCCTTGTTTCCTAGCATTGCAATACCGTACGCTCACTTTTATCGCTTGTTACCTTTCTGTTTTTATAATTTCAGATTACAAAAACCCTTATCTACCATCCATATTCACTTGTATCACCATCTCTTCGCCTAACTAGTGCACCTATACAATTTACCATTGTATTGGGTGTGTTGGGGACAGAAGAGACTCTTTGTTATTTGGTTGCAGGGTTGTTTGAGAGAGACCATCTTCATCCTACGCCTCCCACGGATTGATAAACCTTAGGTCATCCACTTGAGGGAAATTTGCTACTGTCCTACAAACCTCTGCACTTGGAGGCCCAACAACGTCTACAAGAATAAGGTTGTGTAGTAGACATGACGGGTTTCTCCAGGCATACGAGGAGGCCATCTGGGCAGGGGGGAGAGATGACAAGGCCATGGCGAGTTGGCTCCCCACGACACTCGTGGGCATGGCTCGCACCTGGCTGATCGGCTTGCCAGAATCTTCGGTAGCTTCATGGGAGGAGCTGTGCGAGTTGTTCACCGCACGCTTCATGGTCCCGTCGCACCATGCAGTCGCGGCCATCCTCAGCGGGTCGCAGGCGCCAGCTTTAAACTGCCACACCAAGCAGTTCTTCCGTCAGATGGGGGCTCCCCTGCCCCTACGAGGGTCCCTCCGGGCTGGGCGGTGCCCCAGTTCGACCTTACCTTCGACTCCAGAGATCACCCCAAGACAAAGGCCGGCACCGACGTACTACCCAGGCTCTGCACCCCCACGAACTACAATGTAGAGGTTACCAGGACCCTCATCAACGGTGGCGCCAGCCTCAACATCCTCACGACCGGCTCCTCCCCACCAAGCCATTTTCCGGAGTGGTCGACGGCTCCACCTGCCCGGTGGGGCAGATTTGCCTCCCCGTCACCTTTGGAACACGCGGCAACTACCGCATCGAGCTCATCGACTTCGACGTCGCGCACATCGGGCTCCTGTAGAACACCATCCTCGGGTACCCGACCCTCGCCAAGGTCATGGCAGCGACTTATCCCGGCTACAACGTCGTGAAGATGTCGGGAAGCAGCAACGTCCTCACCATGGCAGGAGACACCGGGGATGCACTGGAATCCCTTAGGCTCACCTTCAAGGCTACGGCGGACATGCGGCCAAGTGCGGAGACCGCTCCGGACGGCCTGGGGGCTGCCCCAGCGAAGAAGAAGCCATTGTTCTCTCAAGACCAGGCCAAGACGAAGCAAGTACCGGTCGACGAGAACAGAGAGTCAGGAGCCACCTTCACCATAGGCGTTGGCCTCCCACAAGACCAGGAAGAGGCGCTGGTCAGCTTTCTCCATGCAAACAAGGATGTGTTTACCTGGCAAGCAACGGATCTGGTGGGCGTCCCGCGGGGGGTGATCGAACACCACCTCAAGGTGTGCCCCCACGCGCCCCCCGTGAAACAGAAGGTGTGGCGCCAAGCCCTGAAGAAGCAATCATCCAATCATCCAGGAGACCCACAAGCTACAGGAGGCCGGTGTTATCTAGGAAGTGCAGCACCTGGAGTGGTTGGAAAACCCAGTCATCGTCTCCAAGAAGGGCGGGAACGAGCGTATGTGTGTTGACTTCACGAGCCTGAACAAAGCTTGCCCTGAAGATCCATTTCCTCTCGCATCGACCAGATCGTCGACTCCATAGTCGAGTGTGATCTTTTGTGCTTCCTGGACGTCTTCTCACGCTATCATCAGATCAAGATGGTGGTGGAAGATGTAGAGAAGATGGCCTTCCTGACTCCGTGTGGGGTGTATTGCTACACCTGCATGCCATTTGGGTTGCGCAATGCCGAAGCAAGTTTCCAGCGGTTGATGCACATCGCCTTGGGCAAGCATCTTGGAAGAAGCGCAAAGGCTTACATTGCTGATATAGTGGTCAAATCCCGGGAGATCTAGAGGAGACGTTCGCTAACCTGCGCGAAGTGAAGCTGAGGCTTAATCCTGAGAAGTGTGTATCTGGTGTCCTGTTGGGCAAGCTGTTGGGGTTCTTGGTATAGCACAGAGGAATTGAGGCCAACCTGGAGAAGGTCAAGGCAATAGAGAGGATAAGGCCGCCTCAAACTCTCAAGGAGATGCAGAAGCTGGCAGGCTGCGTGACCTCACTTGGGCGCTTCATCTCCAAGCTAGGCGAGCGCGCCCTCCCATTCTTCAAGCTGATGAAGATGAAGGGCCTGTTCAAATGGACTCCAGAAGCTGACGCGGCTTTCCAAGACCTCAAGAAGTACCTCACCAGCCCACCGGTGATGGTGGTGCCTCATCCTCTCGAGCCCCTGGTGCTTTACCTGGCTGCCACGCCTCAATGAGCCAGCGAGGCGCTACTAGCAGTCTGCGAGGGGCATACAACCAAGGAAGCGCGGCGCGAAGCCACACACCCGTCCAAAACGCCACGACCTTAGGACGGTTCGCCTGAGGTCGCCGCTCAACCCTCAGGAGATGGGGTCCCTGAGGTCACGGCCCCTGAGGCCGCCGTGGCCCCTCCTGAGGACGGGCTTCCTAAGGCTCCATCACCCCAAGAGGAGCAAGACTCCACGGACACTTCCTCCCTTGTCGAGCATCCTGTTTACTTCGTCACCACCATACTGCAAGACGCGCATGCGTGTTACCCTATGCCTCAGAAGCTCCTCCTTGTACTCCCCGTAGCTTCCAGGAAGCTGCATCACTACTTCCAGGGCCACCTTATCAAGGTCGTCTCAGCTTACCCTATGGAGAGGGTGCTCTGAGGCCCCAACACTATAGGAAGGGTTTCCAGATGGAACATCGAGTTGCAGGCGTTTCGGCTGGAGTTCAGTACCACCCTGGTCATCAAGGGCGCAACCCTCGCCGACTTTGTGGCTGAATGGACTAACACACCAAGTCAAGAAGTGGATGAGGGCCACTCCCTCGCCCCAGGAGACGAAGCGCCCGATGGTGGGTCATGTCCTTTGATGGTGCGTTCGCATGTCAGGGCTCAGGGCCTGGAGCCATGCTCATCTCGCCCACCCAAGACAAGCTCTACTACGCCGTGCATCTCTGCTTCCATCATGGCGAGAAGTTCTCCAACAACTTCGCCGAATTCAATGGCCGGATCACCGGGCTCAGGGCTACGGTAGCCCTGGGGATCAGGTGCCTCACCATCAAGGGTGACTCCTAGCTCCTCAACAACTTCTCCAACAAAGAGTACACGTCGAAGGACGAGCACATGGAGGCATACCTCAAGGAGGTACGCAAAATCGAGAAGCAATTCTTAGGTTTGGAATTGTAGCACGTTCCGGGCGACACGAACAAGGAGGCGGACGACATCGCCAAGAGGGCATCCCAACGCCTCCCCCAGGAGCCTAGCGTCTTCGAGGAGCATCTCTTTAGGCCATCGACGGTTCCCCCGTGGCCGAGCCGACGCCGCCTCGGGAGAAACTGCCCGCGGCACCGACCACGGGCACCCCAGCCTCTGGCCTGGCCTTAGGAGCCTGCCTGCTCCTTGCGCCTGAGCCTCAGGAGGGGTGCCGGACCGAGGAATTCAAGGCGTACCTGCTTTAGGGCACCCTGCCAGAGTAGGAAGAGGATGCTGAGCGGGTGGCTTGCCAGGCCAGTGCATAATGCAACTAGGACGACGAGCTCTACCGAAGGTGCCCAAACGATGCCTCCCTGTGGTGCATCTCCAAGGAGCAGGGGTGCGAGTGTTGGGTAACATCATAATAATTCAATTTTTTTCCTACGTGTCACCAAGATCAATCTATGTGATGCTAGCAACGAGAGAGAGGGAGTGCATCTTCATACCCTTTAACATCGCAAAGCGGAAGTGTTACAAGAACACGGTTGATGGAGTCGTACTCGCGGCGATTCAAATCGCAGAAGATCCCATCCAAGCGCCGAACGGACGGTGCCTCTATGTTCAACACACGTACAACTCGGGGATGTCTCCTCCTTCTTGATCCAGCAAGGGGAGAGGAGAAGTTGAGGGAGAACTCCAGAAGCACAACGACGTGGTGGTGGTGGAGCTCGTGGTTCTCTGGCAGGGCTTCGCCAAGCACTACGAAGGAGGAGGAGGAGGTGTAGCAAGGGGGGAGGGCCGCGCCAGGGGAAGGGGTCCGACTGCCCTCCCACCCCCTCTATTTTATAGGGTGTAGGGGAGAGGGGGCCGTCCCCCCTAGATGCATCTATAGGGGAGGGGGGCAAGTGGGGAACTTGCACCCCAAGCAAGGTGGGAGGCGCCCCATCCCCTAGGGTTTCCAACCCTAGGCGCCTTGGGCCTTGGGGGGGGGGGCACCAGCCCACTAGGGGTCTGGTTCCAACCCATATTCAGCCCACTTGGCCCTCCGGGGTAGGTGGCCCCACCCGGTGGATCCCCGAACACCTTTTGGTGGTCCCGGTACAATACCGATAACCCCCGAAACCTTTCCGATGACTGAAACTGGACTTCCCATATATAAATCTTCACTTCGGACCATTCCGGAACTCCTCTTGACGTCCGGGATCTCATCCGGGACTCCGAACAACTCTCGGTAACCACATAAAATTTCCTATTACAACTCTAGCGTCACCGAACCTTAAGTGGGTAGACCCTACGGGTTCGGGAACCATGCAGACATGAACGAGACATCTATCCAGCCAATAACCAATAGCAGGATCTGGATACCCATATTGGCTCCCACATGTTCCACGTTGATCTGATCGGATGAACCATGATGCCGGGGATTCAATCAATCCCGTATGCAATTCCCTTTGTCCATCGGTATGTTACTTGCCCGAGATTTGATCGTCGGTATCCCCGTACCTCGTTCAATCTCGTTACCGGAAAGTCTCTTTACTCGTTCCGTAACACATGATCCTATGGCTAATTCCTTAGTCACATTGAGCTCATTATTATGATGCATTACCGAGTGGGCCCAGAGATACCTCTCCGTCATACGGAGTTACAAAGCCCAGTCTCGATTCATGCCAACCCAACAGACACTTTCGGAGATACCTGTAGTGCACCTTTATAGTCACCCAGTTACGTTGTGACGTTTGATACACCCAAAGCATTCCTACGGTATCTAGGAGTTGCACAATCTCATGGTCTAAGGAAAGATACTTGACATTAGAAAAGCTCTAGCAAACGAACTACACGATCTTGTGCTATGCTTAGGATTGGGTCTTGTCCATCACATCATTCTCCTAATGACGTGATCTCGTTATCAGTGACATCCAATGTCCATGGTCATGAAACCATAATTATCTATTGATCAACGAGGTAGTCAACTAGAGGCTCACTAGGGACATGTTGTGGTCTATGTATTCACACATGTATTATGGTTTTTGGCTAATACAATTATAGCATGAACAATAGACAATTATCATGAACAAGGAAATATAATAATAACCATTTTATTATTGTCTCTAGGGCATATTTCCAACAGCCTCCCACTTGCACTAGAGTCAATAATCTAGTTACATTGTGATGAATCGAACACCCATAGAGTTCTGGTGCTGATCATGTTTTGCTCGTTGAAGAGGTTTAGTCATTCAGATCCATATGCACTTTACAAATATCTATGTCTCCATCTTGAATATATTCACGAATGGAGTTGATGTGCCTGGTCTTCTTGTGAAACCTGGGCTCCTTGGCAAGGGCAATAGCTCCAGTGTTGTCACAGAAGAGAGTCATCGGGCCCAACGCATTGGGAATCACTCCTAGGTCGGTGATAGACTCCTTCATCCAGACTGCCTCCTGTGCTGCTTCTGAAGCAGCTATGTACTCCGCTTCACATGTAGATCCCGCCACGTCGCTTTGCTTGCAACTGCACTAGCTGACTGCCCCACCATTCAAAATATACATGTATCCGGTTTGTGACTTGGAGTCATCTGGATCTGTGTCAAAGCTAGCATCGACGTAACCCTTTCTGGCGAGCTCTTCGGCACCTCCATAAATGAGAAACATATCCTTAGTCCTTTTCACGTACTTTAGGATATTCTTGACCGCTGTCTAGTGTTCCATTCCGAGATCACTTTGGCACCTCCCTATCAAACTTATGGCAAGGTTCACATCAGATCTGGTACACATCATGGCAAACATAATAGAGCCTATGGCTGAGACATAATGGATGACAGCCATATTTTCTCTATCTTTTGCTGAGGTTGGGCATTGAGCTGTGCTAAATTTCACACCTTGCAATACATGCAAGAACCGCTTCTTGGACCGATCCATATTGAACTTCTTCAATATCTTGTCAAGATATGTGCTTTATGAAAGAACAATGAGGCATCTCGATCTATCCCTATAGATCTTGATGCCTAATATGTAAGCAGCTTCTCCAAGGTCCTTCATTGAAAAACACTTATTAAAGTAGGCCTCTATGCTTTCCAAAAGTTCTATATCATTTCCCATCAATAGTATGTCATCCACGTATAATATGAGAAATGCTACAGAGCTCCCACTCACTTTCTTGTTAATATAGACTTATCCATAAGTCTGTATAAACCCAAACGCTTTGAGCACTTCATTAAAGCGAATGTTCCAACACCGAGATGCTTGCACCAGCCCATAGATGGAGGTTGGAGCTTGCATACCTTCTCAGCATTCTTAGGGTCGACAAAACCTTCCAGCTGCATCATATATAATTCTTCCTCAAGGAAACCGTTAAGGAATGCCGTTTTGACGTCCATTTTCTAGATCTCGTAATCATATAATGCGAAATTGCTAACATGATTCAGACAGACATCAGTATTGCTACGGGTGAGAATGCCTCATCGTAGTCAACCCCTTGAACTTGTCGATAACCCTTAGCGACAAGCCGAGCCTTATAGACGGTCACATTACCATCCGTGTCAGTCTTCTTCTTAAAGATCCACTTATTCTCTATGGCTTGTCGATCATCGGGCAAGTCCACCAAAGTCCATACTTTGTTCTCATACATGGATCCTATCTCGGATTTCATGGCTTCAAGCCATTTGTTAGAATCTGGGCCCGCCATCGCTTCTTCATAGTTTGAAGATCCACCGTTGTCTAACAACATGATTTCCAGGACAGGGTCGCCATACCATTCTGGTGTGGAACGTGTCCTTGTGGACCTATGAAGTTCAGTAGTAACTTGATCTGAAGTTTCATGATCATCATCATTAACTTCCTCTCTAGTCGGTGTAGGCACCACAGAAACATCTTCCATAGTTGTGCTACTTTCCGGTTCAAGATGGGTTACCTCATCAAGTTCTACTTTCCTCCCACTTACTTCTGTCGAGAGAAACTCTTTCTCCAGAAAGGATCCATTCTTGGCAACAAAGATCTTGCCCTCAGATCTGAGGTAGAAGGTATACCCAATAGTTTCCTTAGGATATCCTATGAAGACACATTTTTCCGATTTGGGTTCGAGCTTTTCAGGTTGAAGTTTCTTGACATAAGCATTGCATCCCCAAACTTTCAGAAACGACAACTTTGGTTTCTTCCCAAACCATAATTCATACAATGTCGTCTCAATGGATTTAGACGGTGCCCTATTTAAAGTGAATGCGGCCGTCTCTAAAGCATAACCACAAAATGATAGCGGTAGATAGGTAAGAGACATCATAGATAACACCATATGCAATAGAGTGTGATTATGATGTTTGGACACACCATTTCGCTGAGGTGTTCTAGGCAGCATGAGTTGTGGAACAATTCCACATTTCCTTAAGTGCGTGCTAAATTCATGACTCGAATATTCTCCTCCGCGATCTGATCGTAAGAACTTTATTTTCCTGTCACATTGATTTTCTACCTTGCTCTGAAATTCCTTGAACTTTTCAAAGGTCTTAGACTTGTGTTTCATTAAGTAGACATACCCATATCTACTTAAGTCATCCGTGAGGGTAAGAACATAACAATAGCCACTGGGAGCCTCAACGCTCGTTGGACCGCATACATCAGTATGTATTATTTCCAACAAGTTGGTTGCTCGCTCCATTGTTCCGGAGAACGGAGTCTTGGTCATTTTGCCCGTGAGGCATGGTTCACACGTGTCAAATGATTCATAATCAAGAGACTCCAAAAGTCCATCTGCATGGAGTTTCTTCATATGTTTGACACCAATGTGACCAAGGCGGCACTGCCACAAGTATGTGGGACTATCATTATCAACCTTACATCTTTTGGCATTCACACTATGAATATGTGTAACATCACGTTCGAGATTCAATAAAAATAAACCATTGACCAGCGGAGCATGACCATAAAACATATCTCTCAGATAAATAGAACAACCATTATTTTCAGATTTAAATGAGCAGCCATCTCACATCAAACGAGATCCAGATACAATGTTGATGATCAAAGATGGTACTAAATAACCATTATTGAGGTTTAAAACTAATCCTGAAGATAGATGTAGAGGTAACATGCCAACAACGATCACATCGACCTTGGAACCATTCCCGACGCGGATCGTCATCTCGTCCTTTGCCACTCTTCGCTTATTCCATAGCTCCTGTTTTGAGTTACAAATGTGAGCAACCAAACCGGTGTCAAATACCCAGGAGCTACTACGAGCGCTGGTAAGGTACACATCAATAACATGTATATCATATATATATACCTTTGGTGTTGCCGTCCTTATTATCCGCTAATTACTTGGGGGCAATTCCGCTTCCAGTGACCATTTCCCTTGGAATAAAAGCACTCAGTCTCAGGCTTGGGTCCATTCTTTGGATTCTTCCCGACAACTGACTTACCGGGCGCGACAACTCCCTTGCCGTCCTTCTTGAAGTTCTTCTTTCCCATGCCTTTCTTGAAACTAGTGGTCTTATTCACCATCAATACTTGATGTCCCTTTTTGATCTCCACCTCCGCTGATTTCAGCATCGAATATAACTCAGGAATGGACTTCTCCATCCCATGCATATTGTAGTTCATCACAAAGCTCTTGTATCTAGGTGGAAGCGATTGGAGGATTCTGTCAATGACCAAGTCATCTAGAAGATTAACTCCCAGCTAAGACAAGCGGTTGTGCAACCCAGATATTTTAAGTATGTGCTCGTAGACAGAACTGTTTCCCTCCATCTTACAACTATAGAACTTTTTGGAGACTTCATATCTCTCGACCCGGGCATGAGCTTGGAAAAACCATTTTCAGCTCCTGGAACATCTCATATGCTTCGTGTTGCTCAAAACGCTTTTGGAGCCCTGATTCTAAGTTGTAAACCATGCCGCACTAAACCAGGGAGTAATCATCACTACGCGACTGCCGGGCGTTCATAACGTCTTGAGTTGCTGGGAAAATGGGTGCATCATCTAGCGGTGCTTCAAGGACATATCCTTTCTTGGCAGCTATACGGATGATCCTCAAGTTACGGACACAGTTTGTATAGTTGCTTCCATCGTCTTTCAGCTTGGTTTCTCTAGGAATGCGTTGAAGTTGAGGGCAACATTAACATGGGCCATTTGATCTACATGATAGATTGTAAAGAAAATTTTAGACTAAGTTCATGATAATTAAAGTCATCTAATAAAATTATTTAATGAACTCCCACTTAGATAGATATCTCTCTAGTCATCTAAGTGATACATGATCCGAATCGACTAGGTCGCGTCCGATCATCACATGAGACAAACTAGTCATCAACGGTGAACATCTCCATGTTGATCACATCTACCATATGACTCATGTTCAACCTTTCGGTCTCTCATGTTCCGAGGCCATGTTTGTACATGCTAGGCTCGTCAAGTCAACCTAAGCGTTTTTCATGTGTAAATCTGGATTACACCCGTTGTATGCGAACGGTAGAATCTATCACACCTGATCATCATGTGGTGCTTTGAATCAACGAACCTTAGCAATGGTGAAAAGTTAGGGGGAACACGTTTCTTGAAATTTTAGTGAGGGATCATCTTATTTATGCTACCTTCTTTGTAAGCAAATAAGATGTAAACATGACAAACATCACATGCAAATCATAAAGTGACATGATATGGCCAATATCATCTTGCGTTTTTGATCTCCATCTTTGAGGCGCGGCATGATCACCATTGTCACTGGCAAGACACCATGATCTCCATCATCATGATCTCCATCATCGTGTCTTCATGAAGTTGTCTCGCCAACTATTACTTCTACTACTATGGCTAACGGTTAGCAATAAAGTAAAGTAATTACACGGCGCTTATATTGACACGCAGGTCATACAATAAATTAAGACAACTCCTATGGCTCTTGCTGGTTGTAATACTCGACATGCAAGTCGTGATTCCTATTAAAATAACATGATCAATCTCATACATCACATATATAATTCATCACATCCTTTTGGCCATATCACATCACATAGCAATACCCTGCAAAAACAAGTTCGACGTCCTCTAATTGTTGTTGCATGTTTTATGTGGCCATTATGGGTTTCTAGCAAGAACGTTTCTTACCTACGCAAAAGCCGCAACGGTGATATGCCAATTGCTATTTACCCTTCATAAGGACCCTCTTCATCGAATCTGATCCGACTAAAGTGGGAGAGGCAGACACCCGCTAGCCACCTTATGCAACAAGTGCATGTCAGTCGGTGGAACCTGTCTCACGTAAGCATACGTGTAAGGTTGGTCCGGGCCGCTTCATCCCACAATGCCGCCGAATCAAGATAAGACTAGTAATGGTAAGCAAATTGACCAAATCATCGGCCACAACTACTTGTGTTCTACTCGTGCATAGAATCTACACATAGACCTAGCTCATGATGCCATTGTTGGGTAACATAGTAATAATTCAATAAAATTCCTACGTGTCACCAATATCAATCTTGGATATGCTAGCAACGAGAGAGAGAGAGAGAGAGAGAGAGAGGGAGTGCATCTTCATACCCTTGAAGATCGCAAAGCGGAAGTGTTACAAGAACGCGGTTGATGGAGTCGTACTCGTGGCGATTCAAATCGCGGAAGATTCGATCCAAGCATCGAACGGATGGCGCCTCCGCGTTCAACACATGTACAGCCTGGGGACGTCTGCTCCTTCTTGATCTAGCACATGGAGAGGAGAATTTGAGGGAGAACTCCGGCAGCACGACGGCGTGGTGGTGGTGGAGATCGTGGTTCTCCGGCAGGGCTTTGCCAAGCACTATAGAGGAGGAGGTGTAGCAAGGGGGAGGGTTGTGCCAGGGGAAGGGGTGCAGCTGTCCTCCCACCCCCTCTATTTATAGGGTGAAGGGGAGAGGGGGACGTCCACTCTAGATGCATCTAGAGGGGGGAGGGCAAGGGGGGGAACTTGCCCCCCAAGCAAGGTGGGAGGCGCCCCCACCCCCTAGGGTTTCCAACCCTAGGCGCCTTGGGACCTTGGGGGAGGGGGGAACCAGCCCACTAGGGGGCTGGTTCCCACCCATATTCAGCCCACTTGGTCCCCCGGGGTAGGTGGCCCCACCCGATGGACCCCCGGATAGCTTTCGGAGGTCCCCGTACAATACCTATAACCCCCGAAACCTTTCCGGTGACTGAAATTGGACTTCCCATATATAAATCTTCACCTACGGACCATTCCGGAACTCCTCGTGACGTCCGAGATCTCATATGGGACTTCGAACAACTTTTGGTAACCACATAAAATTTCCCATTACAAGTCTAGCATCACCTGACCTCAAGTGTGTAGACCCTACGGGTTCGAGAACCACGCAGACATGACCGAGACATCTCTCCGACCAATAACCAATAGCGGGATCTGGATACCCATATTGGCTCCCACATGTTCCACGATGATCTCATCAGATGAACCACGATGTCAGGGATTCAATCAATCCCGTATGCATAGTATGTTACTTGCCCGAGATTCGATCGTTGGTACCCCCTACCTCATTCAATCTCGTTACCGGCAAGTCTCTTTACTCCTTAGTCACATTGAGCTCATTATGATGATGCATTACTGAGTAGGCCCAGAGATACCACTCTGTCATACGAAGTGACAAATCCCAGTCTCGATTCGTGCCAACCTAACAGACACTTTTGGAGATACCTGTAGTGCACCTTTATAGTCACCCAGTTATGTTGTGACGTTTGATACACCCAAAGAATTCCTACAGTATCCGGGAGTTGCACAATCTCATGGTCTAAGGAAAGATACTTGACATTAGAAAATCTCTAGCAAACGAACTACACGATCTTGTGCTATGCTTAGGATTGGGTCTTGTCCATCACATCATTCTCCTAATGATGTGATCTTGTTATCAATGACATCCAATGTCCATGGTCAGGAAATCATAACCATCTATTGATCATCGAGGTAGTCAACTAGAGGCTCACTAGGGACATGTTCTGGTCTATGTATTCACACATGTATTACAGTTTCCGGTTAATACAATTATAACATGAACAATAGACAATTATGATGAAAAAGGAAATATAATAATAACCATTTTATTATTGCCTCTAGGGCATATTTCCAACAACGAGTTGCTGGCTGACATTCATGGTGGGGATTGTGGGAATCACTCTTCATCACGCACCCTAGTGGGCAAGGCATTCTACAGCAGGTTCTATTGGCCCACGGCTCATGACACTCTCACTTAATAATGAGTGGGGCTGTACATGCCCCGGAGTCTCCTGAGCGTCTCCCTTGGGCCTCACAGGTGCTCCCTCCCATGTCCTAGCGGCAACACTTCGCGCTGGTGAGAAGACTAGTATAGGTGCCGGACGCGGCTGTTCTTTTGATTGCTTTATGTATCTGATTTGCGATTTCTTGAATATAATTTGGAGTTTCAGGTTGGGAATCTCTCTTCTTGCCTAGTTCGTTTCTCTCAGGCTTAACCTCAGGAGGAGTGGCAGTTTCCCATCGCTCCTCCTCGCGCATCCCGCGCGCAGGGGCTTGGAAGGTGTGCATGCTTCAGGCTTGCCCGCGAGCACGCCTCGCCAAAAAGCCTTAGTCCCTGGCCCTTTGGTGTACCTGTCCTCGCGCAATGCTCTCGGATGAGCCTGCAGCCACTGCGCCCCTGAGGCCTCATAGTCCCACAACTACGGGCCCCCCCTCCTAAAGCCTGGTGACCACAAGGGCATCCCTCGACAAGGAGCGCTCCCGCGGTGTCATAGTTCATCACATGAATTCTAAGATAATTTATCCCAACCACACTCAGTAGCAACACAATCATCAGGACGTAGCATAGAAATAGTAACAAAACGGCGCAAGCTCTATAGTCCATTACACACCCCAGTAGGGCCTCCTACTTCTTATTTTTGCAGCAAAAAAAACAAAGCAAAAGCAGGCGCGCATCAACGATTGCTCCTGAGGTCTGGCTCCGGCAGTGCCTGGGCTCACTCAGAGCCCTCCTCCCGCTTCACCAGGGTGTGGCGGCGACGCGACTCATCTCCCCTCACGATCTGGGCTCGGCAACACGGCGGCTCATCGGAGTCGTCGTTGCTATAGCTTTCCACAGAGGAGAAGCCGTCGCTGCTGGAGGGAGCGCAACCATCGCCAAGGGTGAGGTCATCACTAGCGACGATGCCACCCATCCGTCCACCGTCATCATCATCGTCGTCATCGTTGTCGCTTCTCCAGGCAGCACCCTACACGGGGGCCATCCTCCCCGAAGAACCTCACGTAGAGGGTTGCTACACCGTCATACCTGAAGTGGAGGGTGCACCTCTCGCGCATGTCCCATGCATGGGAAAACGACTATCGGTGTTTTGGGAATGGGGGTACCCAGGCTTTCCTGCCTGCAGCCCATGGCGTGGCTCCATCAACGGCCTGGTACGACCCAGCTTCGACATCGACAACTAAAGACCCTCGCGATGGGCCAAGCCTCGCGAGGCGGACAACACCAAGGCCTCAAAAGGAACAACGTCCTCAGGCTGGCTCCCGAGGAGCAGAGATTTCCATGCAAGGCTCACCTTGCGAGGCTCGGGTGACGTGATCCATGACGACCAAGGCCAGGCGGGTGTCAGTGGGGGTAGTGTACAAGTTTCCTCTTTGGTGCTAAGGAGGCAAGCGCAGGCGCAGAGTCCCGAGGGATCAGCTAAAGGTCTCCATTCCCGTGCAACAAGACCAAGACTGCCAGGATGGCAGGACGGAGGTCATCACCGAGCCCACCACAGTGTCACGACCAGAGGCTTTTTGCACGCGAAGACTACTTTCGTCAAGATAAGATGTAGTAGTTGTCTCCCTTCAAATTTGGCCGTTGTTGGATCCCTTCCTGCCTTTATTTGGGAAGAGGACCAAGGCCACTATAAATAGGACCTAGCCACAACCATAGGGGCGGGATCGAATCCATTCCACCCTCACCCTCACCAGCTCACTTGAGCTCAAGAACACACCTCCTGAGGTTGTTCTCCACTGTACTAGTTCATCCTCAGCCCCTTGCGGCCAATCCACCAAAAGTAAGGAGTAGGGTTTTACACCGCTAGGTGGCCCGAACCTGGGTAAACTGCTGTGTCCTCTTTCCTTTGAGTTTGTCAAGCTAGGCTATGAGATTTGCGAGTAGGGGGACAGGGAGGTTGAGATCTCCGCACGCACCCCAGAGTTCGAACCTCTCAAGGGTTTGTGGAACCCGAAATCTGACATTTGGCGCGCCAGGTAGGGGTGCGTCGAAGATCCGTTAGTCCGTCCGTTGTGCTCCGCTATCGGCTCTCAGGGTGGGAGCTCCTCCTTTGACCAGATCGACGCGCGCCTTCAGAGAAGTCGAGGGCCTCCGAGATTTCACCCCCTCCCTGCGGCAGGTTCGGTGGTCACCCAAGTTCAGAGTTGCCGCCTCGCTACGATGGCGAGGCAGATCCGACGGGCTTCCTCCAAGCAGATGAGGAGGCAGTTTCGGCGGCTGGCGGCAATGACAAGGTCATGGCCAACTGGCTCCCCATGGCCCACGCGGGTGCTCCTCGCGCCTGGTTGCTCAGCTTGGCAGGGTCATCAGTGGCCTCCTGGGAGGAGTTGCATGGCCTCTTCGCCACGCGCTTCACGGTGCCAGCAACCCACATTGTTGCGACCCTCCTGGATGGTTCATAGGTGCCGCCATCAGACCGCCACGTCAAGCAGTTCTTCTGCCAGGTGGGTGCCACCCACGTGCAGCAGGGGGCTCCCCTGGGTTGGGTGGCGCCCAAAGCCGACCCCACCTTCGACTCAAAGGATCACCACGCGACCACCGCAAGCGTAGGCGCGCTCCCAATGCTCTCACCCCCACCATCTGCAACGTGGTGGTCACCCAGACCCTCATCGATGGTGGAGCCGGCCTCAATGTGCTCTCTGTGGAGGCATTCAGCTTGCTTCATGTGCCCCATGGCCGACTCCGCCCCACCAAGCCTTTCTCTGGGGTCGTTGACGGCTCCACCTGCCCCTGGGGTAGATTTGACTCCTTGTCACCTTCAGCACCCGCGACAACTACCGCATCGAGCTCATTGACTTTGACATCACCTCAATCAGCCTCCCATATAACGCCATTCTCGGGTATCCAGCCCTGGCCAAGTTCATGGCAGCAACTCATCCGAACCTCATGAAGATGCCGGGAAGCAGCGGCGTCCTCACGGTGGCAGGGGACACCAAGGACGCGCTACTGGCCCTCAAGCTTGCCTTCAGGTCCGTGGCGGCCACACAATCAAGTCAGGAAGGAGCCGCAGAGGCTCTGGGGGCTGCACCAGCAAAGAAGAAACAGTTGTTCTCCCAAGATCATACCGAGACGAAGCAAGTATCAGTTGATGAAGATGGAGCATCAGATGCCACCTTCACCATAGGTGCTGGCCACCCTCCGGACCAGGAAAAGGCGTTGGTCAGCTTCTTGTGCGCCAGCAAGGAAGTGTTTGCGTGGGAGCCCAAGGACCTGGTTGGAATCCCGAGGGGAATAATCGAGCATCACCTGAGGGTGTGCCCTAACATGCGCCCGATGAAGCAGAAGGCACGACAACAGTCCTCGAAGAATCATGCGTTCATCATCCAAGAGGCCCGCAAGCTGCAGGATGTGATATGTCTCCAACGTATCTATAATTTATGAAGCATTCATGCTATATTACTATGTGTTTTGAATGATTACGAGCTTTATTTTACACTTTTATATTACTTTTGGGACTAACCTATTAACCGTAGGCCCATCCCATATTGCTGTTTTATTGCCTGTTTCAGTATTTCGAAGAAAAGGAATATCAAACGGAGTCCAAACAGAATGAAACCTTCGGCATCGTGATTTTTTGGAAGATTATCATCCAGGAGGCATGGAGATGAAGACAGAAGATCCTCGAGGAGCCCAGGATATAGGGGGTGCGCCCCCCTACTGGGCGCGCCCCCCTGTCTTGTGGACCCCTCGAGCACCTCCCGACCGACTTCTTTCGCCTATATATTCTCTCGTACCCTAAAAACATTGAATATCAAGATAGATCGGGAGTTCCGCTGCTGCAAGCCTCTGTAGCCACCAAAAACCTCTCGGGAGCCCTTCCCGGCACCCTGCCGGAGGGGGATCCTTCACTGGTGGCCATCTTCATTATCCCGGCGCTCTCCATGACAAGGAGGGAGTAGTTCACCCTCGGGGCTGAGGGTATGTACTAATAGCTATGTGTTTGATCTCCCTCTCTCGTGTTCTCTCTCGTGTTCCCTCTATGGCACGATCTTGATGTATCCCGAGCATTGCTATTATAGTTGGATCTTATGATGTTTCTCCCCCTCTACTCTCTTGTGATGAATTGAGTTTCCCTCTTGAAGTTATCTTATCAGATTGAGTCTTTTATGAGAACACTTGATGTATGTCTTGCCGTGCTTATCTGTGGTGACAATGGGATATCATGTGCCTCTTGATGTATGTTTTGGTGACCAACTTGCGGGTTCCGCCCATGAACCTATGCATAGGGGTTGGCACACGTTCTTGACTCTCCGGTAGAAAATTTGGGGCACTCTTTGAAGTACTTTGTGTTGGTTGAATAGATGAATCTGAGATTGTGTGATGCATATCGTATAATCATGCCCATGGATACTTGAGGTGACAATGGAGTATCTAGGTGACATTAGGGTTTTGGTTGATTTGTGTCTTAGTGTGTTATTCTAGTACGAACTCTTGAATAGATTGATCCGAAAGAATAACTTTGAGGTGGTTTCGTACCCTACCATAATCTCTTCGTTTGTTCTCAGCTATTAGTGGCTTTGGAGTGACTCTTTGTTGCATGTTGAGGGCTTGTTATATGATCTATCTATGTTATTATTGTTGAGAGAACTTGCACTAGTGAAAGTATGAACCCTAGGCCTTGTTTCCTATCATTGCAATACCGTTTACGCTCACTTTTATCACTTGCTACCTTGCTTTTTTTATAATTTCATATTACAATTACCTTTATCTACTATCTATTTTGCACTTGTATCACCATCTCTTTTATTATGATGAAAGCATGCCTCCTATTTATGATGATTATATTGATGAAAGTGGGTTTGGAAGAGTGTCAACTTTAGGTAGTATTGATCCCACTATTTTGTATGATGTTGAATCTTATTGTGATGAATATGAAAGTGGATTTGGAAGAGTGTCAACTTTATTTAGTGATGATTCCACTATTTCAAAAGAGGTTCCAATTGATTATGAGAACAAAGTTGCTATCTATGATGATTATTGTGATGACTTGTATGCTATTGAGAATAATGATAACCATGAAACTTGTCATCATGACTTTAGTTTTCAATTGGATTATGCCTCACATGATAATTATTTGTTGAGTTTGCTCCCACTACCATTCCGAATGAGAAATTTTTTGCTTATGTGGAGAGTAGTATATTTTCTATGCTAGTAGATCATGAAAAGAATGCTTTAGGTGCTGGTTATATTGTTGAATTCATTCATGATGCTACTGAAAATTATTATGAGGGAGGAATATATGCTTGTAGGAATTGCAATAATATCAAGTTTCCTCTCTATGTGTTGAAAATCTTGAAGCTATGCTTGTTGTACCTTCCTATGCTAGTTGATTATTGTTCCCATAAGTTGTTTTCTCACAAAATCCCTATGCATAGGAAGTGGGTTAGTGAGGGAGTCCTGGATTAGGGGGTGTCCGGATTACCGGACTATAACCTTTGGCCGGACTCCTGGAGTATGAAGATACAAGATTGAAGACTTCGTCCCGTGTCCGGATGGGACTTTTCTTGGCGTGGAAGGCAAGCTTGGCGATACGGATATGTAGATCTCCTCCCCTTGTAACCGACTCTGTGTAACCCTAGCCCTCTCCGGTGTCTATATAAACCGAAGGGTTTTAGTCTGTAGGACGAACAACAATCATACCATAGGCTAGCTTCTAGGGTTTAGACTCTCTGATCTCGTGGTGGATCTACCCTTGTACTACCCATATCATCAATATTAATCAAGTAGGAGTAGGGTTTTACCTCCATCGAGAGGGCCCGAACCTGGGTAAAAATATCGTGTCCCCTGTCTCCTGTTACCATCCGCCTAGACGCACAGCTCGGGACCCCCTACCCGAGATCCGCCGGTTTTGACACCGACATTGGTGCTTTCATTGAGAGTTCCGCTGTGCCGTCACCATTAGGAAGGATGCCTCATCCCGTCTTTAAAGACGGCGCTGTCGCTAAAGGAGCTTTGGCTATCGGCCAAACTCTCTGGCTAGGCGGTTTTCTTATGACCGCCTGTTCGGCCGCCGCACCGACAATGACTTCTCGGGTCATCGAAAGCAATCTCCATGTCAACTCGGAACTCGCCGAGCAGTTAGATCCGATGGAGCTCTCTTCCTTGAACGAGCTCTTGGATCGCATCGCCGCCCTAGGAGTCGCTACAGACTATGATCAGATTGGGCTTAAACCCGATCCGAGAGAGATTAACTCTCCCTAGGTCACCCACCACGTCGAAGTGGTGGAGGAACAATGCGGCAAGTCTTCATCTATCTTAAGGACTAGTTATGTCCGGATTCCCGATCCCTCCAAGCCGGATACCCGCGGAGGGGAGGATGTCACTCGTGCCCTGAACCTAAAGTCAGGAAGCGGGCTAGATTCATTGGACAACATCCAAGAACCCAAGCTTCCGAGTTCGGAAACTCCTTGGCCCCTGAGTTTAGGATTGGGTGAGGTTCTGGATTTAATGCCACCCGCCCACCCAAATATAAGGGATCTATCCCAAATTCGGCAAGAGCCTGCAGAAACAGTACACCATTACTAGGCCAGATTCCTCCTGGTTATGAACAGGACAAAGGACTGCCGCGAGGAGGATGCAATTTCATTCTTCTGCAATAATTGCATGGACAACGGAATCCTCAATGCCATAAGTTGCCATGAAATTACACGCTTCGCCGACTTGGCATCCATAGTACGAAAGTACAGTGTGATGGAAAGCGCCTGGAAAACCGAAATAAAATTTTGGGACGATCCGGCCCTGAATACAACCCCAGTCCGAAATAAAAGGGTGCACTATCACCAGGCACCTGTGTTAAACACCAAAAAGCAAAAACCCTTTATCGGGCATGGAACCGTACCGGGGGGATGGCTCAATGGACCCTGTAAAATTCATAGTGTAGAGGGCGCCACACCAACTCATAGCCTTAGAGCATGTTGGATACTCCGGCAGGTGGCCAGAAGTGGCGAGGAGCTTCTAACTCCAGAACTCACAGAGCACCAGCCCAGGGATACCAGTACGGTATTAACAGTCTTCGAGACTTTTGCATCAAATAATATGCGGAAACGAACACTCCACAGCCTTGCCGAAGTCTACCAAGTAGCAACAATAAACCCATGGAGTGACACGGCTATTACCTTTAATGCCAGTGATGAACCTAAATTCCGAACAGCCCGAGCACCAGCCACATTGGTCCTCAGTCCAATAGTGGACGACTTTTGCCTTACCAAGGTACTCATGGACGGCGGCAGCGGATTGAACCTCATTTATGAGTAAACCCTTCAAAAAATGGAAATAGACTGGACCCGCATTGAGCGAAGCAACACAACCTTTAGAGGAATAATCCCTAGTCGGGAAGCGTGCTGTACAGGAAAAATCACACTGGATGTGGTGTTCGGCACGCCGGATAATTACAGGTCCGAGGATGTCACATTTCAAGTGGCCCTGTTCAGCAGCGGATACCACGCTCTACTAGGGCGAGAGGCATTCACAATTTTTCAAGCTATACCCCATTACGGGTACATGAAGCTCAAAATGCCCGGACCCAACGGAATCATCACTCTTGCTAGTGACTCGGACATAGCACTCCGCTCCGAAAATAAGACTGCGCGCTGGCCCTTGAGGCACTATCCGAAGCCCTACCGGCCGAGGAAGTGACTGCGTTGCGCTCCACGGTGAACAGGGATGACGTGATACTCGATAAAAGATCCAAGGCCACCTCCTTTAAACCGGCGGACGAAATAGTCAGATTCCAAGTCCATCCAATGGACCCTACAAAAACGGCCTCCATCGGGGTGCAATTAAAGCCGAATGTAGACGCCGCACTACGAGAATTCCTACGTGAAAATTGGGACATTTTTGCCTGGCACCCTTCAGACATGCCAGGAATCCCACGCAGGCTAGCTGAGCACAACCTTAACATCCTAAAAGGATTCAAGCCTGTCAAGCAGGCTCTTTGGCGTTTCTCCGAACCCAAGAGACAAGCCATGGGAGAGGAGCTAGACAAACTACTGGAGGCCGGATTCATTAGAGATATAAAACATTCTGACTGGCTAGCAAACCTGGTGATGGTACCAAAGAAGGACAAATCCTGGCGCCTATGTGTCGATTTCAAAGACCTCAACAAGGCTTGCCCAAAGGATCCCTTCCCCCTCCCCCGCATTGATCAAATTATTGATGCTACCGCAGGACATGATTCATTGTGTTTCCTCGATGCATACTCCGGCTACCATCAAATTAAGATGGCAGAGCCAGACCAAGCCGCAACGGCATTCATCACCCCATATGGCCCATTCTGCTTCAACACAATGCCCTTCGGGCTCAAAAACACCAGCGCAACATATCAGCGCATGATTCAGACATGTCTGGAAAACTAGATCGGCAAAACAGTTGAAGCATACGTGGATGACGTGGTCGTCAAAACCAAGCATGTCGAATCTCTAGTAGACGACTTGAGGCTCACATTCGATAACCTCCGAACATATGACATCAAGCTTAACCCGGAAAAATGCGTTTTCGACGTACCAGCCGGAAAGCTCTTGGGCTTCATTGTATCCGGTAGAGGAATTGAAGCAAACCCAGCCAAGATCCGAGCTCTGTCACAATTGGATATTCCAAAGGACCTCAAACAAGTACAAAAATTGACTGGATGCATGGCGGCTCTAAGCCGCTTTATCTCCCGCTTGGGAGAAAAGGCATTACCCCTTTATTGCCTCCTCCGACGCACCGAACACTTCGAGTGGACGGATGCCGCCACGACCGGACTCGAAGAAATAAAAGCCATATTGCCAACAAACCCGGTCCTGGCCGCGCCTAACATCGGCGAACCAATGCTATTATACATTGCGGCAACTTATCAAGTTGTAAGCGTAGTGCTCCTCGTCAAACGAGAAATGGACGGACACAAATTCCCCCTTCAAAAACCAGTTTACTACGTGTCCACTGTCCTCACTCCATGCAAGTCACGGTACCCGCATTCTCAAAAGATAGCGTACGCGGTATTTATGGCATCCCAGAAGCTGCGACACTACTTTCAAGAGTGTTCGATAACAGTAGCCTCCGAAGTACCTCTTAACGATATTATAAACAACCGCGACGCGATAGGCCGGATTGCCAAATGGGCCATAGAGCTCCTCCCGTTCGACATAACCTATAAGCCACGACGAGCTATTAAGTCGCTAGTTTTGGCCGACTTCATCGCCGAATGGGCTGAAGCCGAACTCCCTAAAGAGTACGACACATATTCCAACTGGATCCTGCACTTCGACGGCACCGAAATGCTAGCTCGTCTGGGGGTTGGCGTCGTTCTGACATCCCCAACAAGAGATACAGTTCAATACGTACTCCAGATAATGTATACGGACTCCAACAACGCAGCCGAATACGAGGCCCTTCTACATGGTCTCTGGATGGCAGTCTCCATGGGCATCCAACGCCTAGAGGTGCGTGGGGATTCGAACCTCGTGATATCCCAAATAAATGGAGACTTTGATGCCAAGGATTCAAAAATGGCAGCTTATGGCAACGCCGTCCTAAAAATGTCAGCTCGGTTCGAGGGGCTCGAATTTCACCATATAGCCCGGGAAAACAATCAGGCAGCAGACGTGTTGGCACGCATCGGCGCAAAGCGCGATGCAGTCCCCCCCCAACATTTTCTTGGAGAAGCTATTCAAGCCATCCGTTTATGGGAAGGGGAATCCGGAAACAACAGCCCAGACCCAACCGCACCGCCCGACACCGAGCATTCTGACACAACGGGAGGCTCTGCCAACGAAGTAACATCCTCAGCCCACGTAATAATGGCAGTCATTGCCCCGTGGACAGAACCATTCCTAGCCTACCTAACCAGGCAGGAACTTCCTGAGGACCAAAACGAGGCACGCTGCACAGTGCGGCGAACTAAAGCCTATAGAGTCCATGAAGGAGAGCTTTATAAGAAAAGCACCACCAGAGTCCTTCAAAGGTGTATCTCCGAAGAGGAAGGGCAGAATGTTCTGGCTGAAATTCATGCCGGACTGGGTGGGCACCACGCCACAGCCCGAGCCCTTGTAAGCAAGGCCTTCCATATAGGATTTTATTGGCCGACGGCCCGGGCAGATGCTTAGGGCTTAGTCCAACGATGCGTCGGTTGCCAACTCTTTGCTAACCAAAGCCATATGCCACCCACCGCCCTCCATACTATACCCATCACCTGGCCCTTCGCGGTCTGGGGGCTTGACATAGTTGGACCCCTTAAAGGAGGAACCCACAAGCAAAAATACCTACTGGTCATGGTGGAAAAATTCACCAAATGGATAGAGGCCAAGCCTGTTAAGACGGCCGAATCCGGACCGGTGATAGACTTCATATCAGGGGTCGTACACCATTAGGGCGTCCCCCATAGCATCATAACTGATAACGACACGAACTTTACGGCCGACGAGGTCAAACTCTGGTGCAAAAACATGGGCATCAAGCTCGACTACGCTTCAGTCTATCACCCACAAACTAACGGTCAAGTCGAGCGAGCAAATGGTCTAATCATGAGAGGCATCAAACCCAGATTAGTGCGGTCCCTCAAGGAATCTAACATGCACTGGGTAGAGGAGCTCGACTCTGTACTCTGGGGGCTGCGGACCACGCCGAATCGCACCACCGAATTCACACCATTCTTTATGGTATACGGCGCAAAGGCAGTTCTGCCCTATGACATAATTCATGACTCACCTCGCGTGCGCATGTACGAAGAAAGAGAATCCAAACTCGATCGGCAGGACAGTTTGGACACCTTGGAGGAGGAGCGTGATGTGGCAAAAGCCCGTTCCGCATTCTATCAATAGCAGGCTTGAAGATATCAAAGCAGAGAAGTACGGGCCAAAACTTACAATGTCGGCGAGTTAGTTCTACGCCTGCCGTACAAGAAAAAGGACAAACTCAAGCCCAAATGGGAAGGTCCCTTCATTATTGACCAAGTCCTGACTGGTGGAGCGTACCGTCTGCGAGATGCATCGGATAACTGACTCGAGCCGAACCCATGGAACGCAGCCCGTCTCCGAAGATTCTACGCCTAGCGCCGGAGTCTGTGTTCGTCTCCTTCCTCTGTCTATTTTTACACATTATCTGTCTTATATTTCTCTCCTTCTCCCTCCTTTTCTCTTATAGCCTTTAAGGGCTCATTCGCACCTTGTTCGCACACAATTGACGCGCTGTCCGCGCTCTTTATACCTGGGGGCTTCTTTAACAGAAGCTTGTTTATACGGGCCTCATGCCCAACACATGTGTCACACTTCCACATGTACCTTTTATTCACCATTATATGCATCGATATGACTTAAGTTTTGGCCAAGGTGGGTTGTCTGGCTCCTATGCTTACCCCTACGTTCCCGATTGTTCGGCTAGGCGGTAAAGGGAGCACCTCTGCGATTGTTACTACTGGGTCAGCCGGATGTGTACCTCAGACTTGGTGAACCGAAAGCTAGCGTTCTTAAGGGAATATTCGGTCGGTGAACTAAAAAATGATTTCTCACTCATTTATTTATCCACCCCCAGATGCTTTTCTGCTTTTTTCGCAGTCTGGACATGCACTTTAGGGCATGCCTCCCAGGGAAAGGAACCCCTAATGGAACTATTCTCCCTGGAAGATGTTTCTTACTAACCATGTAATATAACATAACTAGTTGGGCACTTGTCTGTTCAAGCACTAATGACCCCTACGCCTGGTCTCCACACATGCCCCCGTTCTTACATAACCGAGAGGGTATTCGGACACACTCCGGACTATCGTGTCCCGAGGTTGAAGCGAAAAGGTCCGCCATGACAAACGATCTACAATCTGGCTAGAAGGAATTTTTCATGTCATCTTAAATTACATAGTCAATTTGACTGGGTATATTCCTCTTCAATACCATCCAACAGGCTATCTAGTTTACAGTCTTGTTGGGAATATTTGGCGGCCAACTCTACCTGGCCATACACTAAACTCACAGGGATCTCCTTCCCATCGGGCCCTACAGGTCCGACGTCGGCCATGTGGTTTTGGTCAGCCTTCGTGTACCGCGTCTTTACCATGGCCCAGGCCTCCCTGGCGCCTTGATGGCAGGCCGATATCTTCCATAATCGGAAGCGCCGCCGCGCTCCCTTCAACTTCTCTACAAGCTCTCCAAGGCCTTCGGGCATGGAGACGGATGGCCACAAGGCCTGGACGACGCCTTGCATTACCTGCCGAACTCGTTCGTGCAGTTGTAAGAGCTCGGGAAGAAGGTCACCCGTAGAACCGAGCATTTCCTCTGCAGGCCGACCTGTAAGCATACCTACAGACATAACTCTGTCAATTGACTTCCTCGCCGAACTCTTTTTCAATGTTCATTCAAGCACTTACTAAAAATGCCGCGTCGAAGCCACCGATTCTCCTTCACGGAGTCCGACAGCTGAGCACGAACATCCTTTAGTTCGTTGCCCAGGTGGGTCTTGGCGTCTTGGAGATTATTCTTCTCTTGCCTCACCCTCGTAAGCACGCTCTCGCCGGCCTTTAACCGGCGCAAGAGTTGTTGCTTGTCCGGACCCACTCCAGCGCCATCTGCAATGTTATTATCAGATTTGCACACATGCTGCACTTCACATCATACTTTTCTTTCGAAGCATATATTACCAGAGGGGGTCTGCTTGGCCTCCCCTGACGCGGCTAGTGCGGCCTCAAGTTGGGATTTGCACTCATCTAGCTCCTGGGACAGTTGGGTATTCTTTTCTATAAGATCCTGCATAACAAATGATCCTTAAATCAGTTATTCTAACTGTTTCAAGTCTCGGGGGCTACTGACATATATAACCATCAAATTTTCTCACCCGTATGTCTGTTACATACTTCTCTGTGGCTCTGGCTAGACCATTTTGAGCGGCACGGAGGTACGCATCTCCCGTATCAAAGGAATCCAATGCCTCTTGGGAGAAACAAGCGTCACGAAGAATTGTCTGGCGACGCCTGTGGTTCATGGCACTCCCCACCTTGGAATTGGTGGCAGATAGCCCGTCCGCATCCTCGGTCGGAGGAGCGTCCAGTGCACGCCTCGTGTTCGCCTCTGCTTCCGGACCCGGCCTTGGAGCCTGGCCGGTGGAGGCGCGGTTGGCAACCTCTCCGGATATAGTCCGGCGAGCGCTCTTTTTCCTGAAGAAAGTACGAGCGTTAGTATGCCTTGAGGGAATAAATCCTGGGAATAAAATGGCACGCCATACCATTGCGCTAGTGTCTCAATCCGGACCACACTTCTTTTCAGCCTGCTGGGCCTTGCCGCCCCTTGTTGGCTAGCCACCGCGGGCTCGGCCCTCCGCCTCAAGGACTTCCCTTGCAAAAACGCCATTGTATACGGTGATCAAAAATAAGCACAGATGGATCATCTTAAAGGTACTGGGACTTCGGTTTCGGTTACTTGTGAGGCTGGAAGTAGTCCGGGATAATCGGCCGTAATGGCCACTAAGGCGTTGTCCTTGCTCAATTGATGAAACACCCCATCGATCAGCTCCACAGATAAGTCCGGGTCCTCTTGGGAATCCGGGTCGAAGGACCGTTCCGGGTCCTCGGGTTGTGGAGGAGGGCAGTTTATCTCCTTTACAGCCTGGCATAGCTCCTGCGTTGAAATTGCTAGGCTGAATACTTAACTACGGGAATATGAAATGGATGGGCGAGTGAAAGTGCCCGCTTACCCAGCTTGGAGGATTGTACATAGAAAATCCACCCCGTGGGTTGACGCGGAGGAATTCCTCCTCTTCTCCCTTGTACAAAGTGGACAAGGTCTTTACAAGAGTGGCAACCGATTCTGGCCCCTGACGGCCGCACCTGGTGGCGTCATCCTCCCCGTTGAAATCCCACATGGGGTGGCCTCTATACTGAAGCGGCTGCACCCCCTGCATAATGCACGTGGCCATGACCTCGATCATGGTCAGTCCAAAATGAGCTAACAACCTTATCCGGTTCATCAGGTAAAGGATGTCCTTGTCATTTTCCTTCTGAGGGCTCGGCGGACGCTAGCTTAGGCGCTTCTTCAAAGGAGCATTATCAAACTCAGGGAGACCGATCCGAATAGGGTCCGACAGGGGGACGTCTTCTATATAAAACCATTCTGAAGGCCAGTCTTCAGACGCCTTCTTCCGGGTTCCAGATAGATATCCGGTCCCGGCAATGGCCATAGTTCGGCTCCGCCCACTTGATATATTGACCCCTCCTAAGAACGGGGCACAAGGCAGAACAACTTCTTCCACAGCGCAAAATGAGCCTCGATGCCCAAAAACAGCTCGCAAAGGGCTACGAAGCCCGCAATATGCAATATGGAGGCAGGCGTAAGGTTGTGCAACTGGAGGCCATAGAACTCCAGGAGCCCCCGGAGAAACGGATGAATTGGAAGTCCGAGCCCTCTTATCAAATAAGGGACAAGGCATACCCTCTCTCCTTTGGAGGGATTGGGGACGCTTTCCGCTTGCTCTCCGCCATTATAGGTGGCAAGCCCGGCTCGAACCGGTACCATGTTGGCTGGGAGTAGAAGCCCCCTGGCTTGGAGCGCCACTAGCTCGCTGTGTGGGACGGA
>NC_041393.1:520121494-520129325 GCF_002162155.2 Triticum dicoccoides | reverse complement strand
ATCTTTGTCGAATGCGCTCCGATGAATGCTCGCGAAGGGAAGATGGTGTGATTCGGATCTAAATCCCCGTCTTTTTTATAGGCGGCCCATTTGCGCAGCTAGGGGGGTAAATGAAAAAAACACCCTGGCTTTTCGCATTCGTTTGACACGTGGAAGATGGCCATTATTGGGAGCAGAAGCCAAGGAGCGCAACATTCACCAGAAACCGGACGCTATTCAACAGGTATATGGAATTTGGAGAAGAACCCGCCTTGCAATGCCGAAGACAAATCTGCGCGCCGGACTCATCATCATTGAAGCCTGGTTCGGGGCTACTGAGGGAGTCCTGGATTAGGGGGTGTCCGGATTATCGGACCATAACCTTTGGCCGGACTCCTGGACTATGAAGATACAAGATTGAAGACTTTGTCCCGTGTTCGGATGGGACTTTCCTTGGCGTGGAAGGCAAGCTTGGCGATACAGATATGTATATCTCCTCCCATTGTAACCGACTCTGTGTAACCCTAGCCCTCTCCGGTGTCTATATAAACCGGAGGGTTTTAGTCCGTAGGACGAACAACAATCATACCATAGGCTAGCTTCTAGGGTTTAGCCTCTCTGATCTCATGGTAGATCTACCCTTGTACTACCCATATCATCAATATTAATCAAGCAGGAGTAGGGTTTTACCTCCATCGAGAGGGCCCGAACCTGGGTAAAAACATCGTGTCCCCTGTCTCCTGTTACCATCCGCCTAGACGCATAGTTCGGGACCCCCTACCCGAGATCCACCGGTTTTGACACCGACAGTTAGGCTTAAATGTTCTAGTCATATGCTTCATGATGCTCCCGTTATGTTTCAATTCTTATCTTTTATGTGAGCATCATTGCCATCATCATGCCTAGCTAGAAAGGCATTAAAGAAAAGCGCTTGTTGGGAGACAACCCAATATTTAACCTTACTGTTTTTGTGTGTCCACATGATTATGATACTATATTAATCATGTTTTATAGCTTTTGTTTCAATAAAGTGCCAAGCAAAACCTTTGTGAAGACTTGGGTGAAGTTTATATGATCTTGCTGTAAAAAACAGAAACTTTAGCACTCACGAGATTAGCTGCCATTTTTTACAGAAGTGTGATTTTAGGTTGATTCTTTTTGAAGATGATTAATATACAAATTCCTAAGGTCCAGAAATTTATTTCTGAATTGTTTGAGTTCCACAAGTATACGTTTGATACAGATTACTACAGAACGTTCTGTTTTTGACAGGTTCTGTTTTCATTGTGTTGTTTGCTTATTTTGATGAATCTATGGCTAGTATGTAAGGGTATGGACCATAGAGAAGATAGAATACAGTAGGTTTTACACCAATATGAGTTTAGAATGAGTTTATTACAGTACCTAAGTGGTGGATTTATTTTCTTATACTAACGGAGCTTACGAGTTTTGTTTTGAGTTTTGTGGGGTTGAAGTTTTCAAGTTTTGGGTAAAAGATTCGATAAACTATGGAATAAGGAGTGGCAGGATCCTAAGCTTGGGGATGCCCAAGTTACCCGAAGCTAATATTCAAGTACAACCAAGCAACTAAGCTTGGGGATGCCCCGGATGGCATCCCCTTTTTCGTCCTTGTTCATCGGTAACTTTACTTGGAGCTATGTTTTTATTCACCACATGATATGTGGTTTGCTTGGAGTGTCATTTTATTTTGTTAGTTTTTGTTTGCTGTTATTTAGGATAATGTTTTGCAGCTTTAGTTTTAATAAAAAAGTCAAGGATAGCCTTTGCCATGTTTGTTTTGCTAGTATACATGTTGCTGTTTGAAAACAGAAAGTTTACCGCTGTTGCCAAAATTCCCTAGAAAAGTCAGAGAGTGATATAATGTTGAATATTTTTGCATATTAAGCTCTGATAAATTTATTACAGTGGGAATTTTAGTTAATATTTTTTTAGTTAGGGAGGTATGATTAATCTTGCATTCTTTACAGACTGTACTGTTTTGGCAGATTGCTGTTATGTTTGCATTGTTTGCGTATGTTTGCTTGTTTAATGATTCTATTTGAGGATAGGAGTATTAAATATGCAGAGGCATTTAGTATTCAATGTTGAATAATAATTTTAATGATTTGTTACAGTAGAAAATGATAAGGTTTTGCATTGGTTTATGCTAACCTATCTCACGAGTTCTTCTTGAGTTTGTTGTGAATGAAGCTTTTGATAAAATGAGAAACAATGATATGAGAGGAATTAAGGAGACACAAAAGTTCAAGATTGGGGATGCCCAAAGCACCCCAAGATAATATTTCAAGACGTCTCAAGCATCTAAGCTTGGGGATGCCCCGGTAGGCATCCCACCTTTCTTCTTCAACAACTATTGGTTAGTATCGGTTGAACCTAAGTTTTTGCTTCTTCACATGAGTTGTGCTATCCTTGCAATGTCATTTTATTTTGTTTTTCTTCCTACTTGAATACAATACCAAGATCTGAAATTCTTAAATGGGAGAGAGTCTTCACATAGTTGCATAATTATTTAGCTACTCATTGATCTTCACTTATATCTTTTTGGAGTAGCTTGTCATTTACTCGTGCGCTTCACTTATATCCTATGAGTAAATTGTTGAATGTGTTGATTGTCATAAATCTGAAATTATATATGCCTCTTTTGCTTATTCCATGGGGAGTAATGACTTCACATCTAAGAAGTAGAGGTTGTAAATTTATTGACGGTTAGCAAGCATTGTATTAGTCATTTGAACAATTCATGTAAGAATATTGAAGGAAGAGAGATTTCACATATAAATATATTATCATACACACCTTTTATAATTGTGAGCACTCATTAAGTATGACATGCTAAAGAGTTGATGTTGGACAAGGAAGACAACGTAATAGGTTATGTTTTCTCACATCTCAGTTAAAGTATATTGTCATGGATCATTCAAACATGTTGAGCTTGCCTTTCTCCCCTTGCTAGCCTAAATATCTGTACTAAGCAGGAATACTGCTTGTGCATCCAATATCCTTAAACCCAGTTTTGCCATGAGTGTCCACCATACCTACCTATATGCGGTATTTACCTGCTGTTCCAAGTAAATTTGCATGTGCCAAAATCTAAACCTTCAAATTACAATCTGTTTTTTATGCCCGAATTGCTCATGTAGCAACTAGGGGCTGTCAGTGTCTTCCATGCTAGGTGGGTTATTCTCAAGAGGAGTGGACTCCGCTCCTCATTCACGAGAAAGTGGCGGTAACCGGGATGCCCATTCCCATGATCAAAAAGATCAAAATCAAATCAAAATAATTAAACAAAACTCCCCCAGGATTGTTGTTAGTTGGAGGCACTCGTTGTTTCGAGAAAGCCATGGATTGATGCTTGTTGGTGGTTGGGGGAGTATAAACTTTTACCATTCTGCGTGGGAACCGCCTATAATGTATGTAGTATGGAAGATATTGGGAACTCTTGGTTGTTATGTTGACAATGAGATCATACCTCCAAAATTATTTATCTCTATTTTAAAATCGAGCTCTGGCACCTCTGCAAATCCCTGCTTCCCTCTGCGAAGGGCCTATCTTTTACTTTATGTATTTTACTTTTCGCAGGAGTCAAGGTGATCTTCACCTTTCCCTTTTTCATTTTATCCTTTGGCAAGCACTTTGTGTTGGGGTGATCCTGATATATATATCCAATTGGATGTACGTTAGCATGAACTATTATTGTTGACATCACCCAAAGGTGAATACGTTTGGAGGCAACATTATAAGCCCCAATCTTTCTCTGTGTTTGACTAAAACTTCATAACCACAAGTATTGCATGAGTGTTAGCAATTGTAGAAGACTATATGATAGGTGAGTATGTGAAGGTTGCTAAATCAAAGCTCTGACATACACTCTTCCTAAAAGTAAGATGAATTGCAATTGTTTGATGACTAAGAATGAAGTTTGCTAGTTTCCAAGAAAGTTTATGGTCTATACTTTGACATGTGAATTGCTTGTTACTTTATCATGAAAAGTTTTATGAGATGAACTACTGTTATGACATATCATGATGCTAGTAAAGGTGATTGAAATTATCATTGATCAAACTTGTGCACCTCTAGCATTCACACTTCATAAATTCTTTCTTTTATCATTTACCTACTCGAGGATGAGTAGGAATTAACCTTGGGGATGCTGATATGTCTCCAACGTATCTATAATTTATGAAGCATTCATGCTATATTACTATGTGTTTTGAATGATTATGGGCTTTATTTTACACTTTTATATTACTTTTGGGACTAACCTATTAACCGGAGGCCCAACCCATATTGTTGTTTTATTCCCTGTTTCAGTATTTCGAAGAAAAGGAATATCAAACGGAGTCCAAATGGAATGAAACCTTCGACATCGTGATTTTTTGGAAGATTATCATCCTGGAGGCTTGGAGATGAAGTCAGAAGATCCTCGAGGAGCCCAGGAGATAGGGGGTGCGCCCCCCTACTGGGTGCGCCCCCTGTCTCGTGGACCCCTCGAGCACCTCCCGACTGACTTCTTTCACCTATATATTCTCTCATACCCTAAAAACATCGAATATCAAGATAGATCGGGAGTTCCGCCGCCGCAAGCCTTTGTAGCCACCAAAAACCTCTCAGGAGCCCTTCCCGGCAACCTGCCGGAGGGGGGATCCTTCAGCGGTGGCCATCTTCATCATCCCGACGCTCTCCATGACGAGGAGGGAGTAGTTCACCCTCGGGGCTGAGGGTATCTACCAGTAGCTATGTGTTTGATCTCTCTCTCTCTCTCTCGTGTTCTCTCTCGTGTTCCCTCTATGGCACGATCTTGATGTATCCCGAGCTTTGCTATTATAGTTGGATCTTACGATGTTTCTCCCCCTCTACTCTCTTGTGATGAATTGAGTTTCCCTCTTGAAGTTATCTTATCGGATTGAGTCTTTTAGGAGAACACTTGATGCATGTCTTGTCGTGCTTATCTGTGGTTGCAATGGGATATCATGTGCCTCTTGATGTATGTTTTGGTGACCAACTTGCGGGTTCCGCCCATGAATCTATGCATAGGGGTTGGCACACGTTCTTGACTCTCCGGTAGAAACTTTGGGGCACTCTTTGAAGTACTTTGTGTTGGTTGAATAGATGAATCTGAGATTGTGTGATGCATATCGTATAATCATGCCCACGGATACTTGAGGTGACAATGGAGTATCTAGGTGACATTAGGGTTTTGGTTGATTTGTGTCTTAAGGTGTTATTCTAGTACGAACTCTTGAATAGATTGATCCGAAAGAATAACTTTGGTGGTTTCGTACCCTACCATAATCTATTCGTTTGTTCTCCGCTATTAGTGGCTTTGGAGTGACTCTTTGTTGCATGTTGAGGGCTTGTTATGTTATCTATCTATGTTATTATTGTTGAGAGAACTTGCACTAGTGAAAGTATGAACCCTAGGCCTTGTTTCCTATCATTGCAATACCGTTTATGCTCACTTTTATCGCTTGCCACCTTGCTGTTTTTATAATTTCAGATTACAATTACCTTTATCTACTATCTATTTTGCACTTGTATCACCATCTCTTTGGCGAACTAGTGCACCTATACAATTTACCATTGTATTGGGTGTGTTGGGGACACAAGAGACTCTTTGTTATTTGGTTGCAAGGTTGTTTGAGAGAGACCATCTTCATCCTACGCCTCCTACGGATTGATAAACCTTAGGTCATCCACTTGAGGGAAATTTGCTACTGTCCTACAAACATGTGCACTTGCAGGCCCAACAACGTCTACAAGAAGAAGGTTGTGTAGTAGACATCAGGATGCTGGTGTCATTCGGGAGGTGCGGTACCCGGAGTGGCTGGCAAACCCAGTTATTGTCCGCAAGAAGGGCGGGAAAGAGCGCATGTGCGTCGATTTCACCAATCTCAACAAGGCTTGCCCTCAAGACCCCTTCCCACTCCCGCGCATCGATCAGATCATCGAATCCACCGCCGAGTGCGATCTACTATGCTTTTTGGACGCCTTCTCGGGCTATCACCAAATCAAGACGGTTGTGGAATACATGGAGAAGACGGCTTTCCTGACCCCATGCAGGGTGTACTGCTACACATGCATGCCGTTCGGGCTGCATAATGCTGGAGCAACCTTTCAGCGGCTAATGCATATCGCTCTGGGCCAACAGCTCGGGAGGAACACTGAGGCTTATGTCGATGACATAGTGGTGAAGTCTCGGGAGGCAAGAACCCTCATCAGGGACCTGGAAGAAACATTTGCCAGTCTGCGCAAGGTGGACCTGCGGCTCAACCTAGAGAGGTGTGTGTTTGGTGTCCCCTCCGGCAAGCCGCTGGGTTTCCTGGTGTCACACAGAGGGATCGAGGCCAACCCGGAGAAAGTCAAGGCCAAAGAAAAGATGAGCCCACCACAAACCCTCAAGGAGATGTAGAAGCTGGCATGATGTGTGACCTCGCCGGGGCGCTTCATTTCCAAGTTGGGGGAGTGCGCCCTCCCATTCTTCAAGCTGATGAAAAGGAAGGGACCATTCTAGTGGACTCCTGTAGCTGACACGACTTTCCAAGACCTCAAGAGATACCTCACCAGCTCGCCAGTGATGGTAGCACCGCGTCCCCTCGAGCCCCTAGTGCTCTACCTGGCCGCCACACCTTGCTCAGCTAGCGAGGCGTTGGTGGCGCTAAGGGAGGAGCGCCTGACCAAAGGCCCACGGCAAGACGCCTCATCGCCAAACAGGGCGCTGCAGTCCCAGGATGGTGCTCCTGAGGCCTCGGCTGCCCCGTGAGTCTACATCGCTCCTGAGATACAGGCCGACCCCACAAGTAACAGAGCTCCTGAGGCTGGAGCTCATGAGGCCACGGCTGGCATGACATACGGCAAGACCCTTGAAGGCCAGCAGACTCAAGGGGTACAAGACCTCACCAATGCCTCCCCCTCATCGATCACCCGGTCTACTTCCTCAGTATGGTGCTACATGAGGCGCAAGCGCGCTACCCCATGCCGCAAAAACTCTTGCTCGCGCTCCTCGTCGCCTCTTGGAAGCTGCGGCACTACTTCCAAGGCCACCCCATCAAGGTCGTCCCAGCCTATCCACTGGAGAGGGTGCTCTAGAGCCCTAACGCTACATGAAGAGTTGCAGAGTGGAACATCGAGCTACAAGCATCCACCTGGAGTTCAGCACCACCAGGGTCATTAAGGGCGCGACCCTCGTAGATTTCGTGGCAGAATGGATGGACATCCCTGACCGTGGACTATGCGAGGACCCTTCTCTCCTACCCAGAGACGAGGCGCCAGAATGATTGACCATGTCTTCAACGGCGTGCTCGCGTGCCAGGGCGGGGGCTGGAGTAGTGCTCACACTACAAAAAAAGACACATCCATGACATTTTGGGCCGAATGCATTTTTTTCCTGTCATACTTATGACACTTCTATGATGATAATTGTGACAATACCCGGTATCACATAGATGTGGTGGGCTCCTACTTCTATGACCAAAAATCATGACAGAAAATGGGCTTTTTGTCCTGGGCGGGCCGGAGACGCAGCTGCATGATATTCTTTGGGCCGTCCATGACAGAAAAAACCGTGGTAGAAGCGAGGGCGAGGAAATTTTTGGGGAGATCCCGGTTATGGTGGGTGGTCGGGGGCCGAGCGATGCGCGTTTCTATCGTACACGTACGCGCGTGTGTGCAAGGTGTTGGGCTCTAACTAAACCCGAGCGAGGCGTCGCCTAACTGAACCCGAGCGATTGCACTGTAGGCTACGCGTTACTGAACCCGGGCGATCGACAGATTCCTTCGCTACTGCTGCTAACTGAAGCCGATCGATGCTGCCTTTGGATGAACAGTGAGCGTT
>NC_041393.1:520092709-520121171 GCF_002162155.2 Triticum dicoccoides | reverse complement strand
GTGGATGAATAGTGAGTGGTGGGAGTGGATGAACAGGACCCGTGGCGTTGCCTCTGGATGAATAGGACCCTGTGGCGGGCTGGATGAACAGGACAACCCCGTGGAGGGCTGGATGAACAGTAGATGGTGGAGGGGTGGATGAACAGTAGCCCATGGAAGGGTGGTTGAACCGGAGCCCGTGGAGAGGGGTGGTTGAATAGTAGCCGGTGGAGTAGCACGCGGTGGAGGCTAGATGAACAGGAGCCCGTGGATGAACAGTCGCAGGTGGAGGCTGGAGGAGGTCGATGGTGGATGAACAGTAGCCCGTGGAGGCTGGAGGAGGTTGACGGTGGAGATGAACAGTATCCCGTGGAGTCCTGTTTTGCGGTATGCCACACCCCTCCCGGTGAACAGGACACCCGTTTCGACCGTAGCGTTCCAACACAAGTTTGTTTCATCCGTTTTGTGGTACGCCACACCCCTCTGGATCAACAGGACCCCCGTTTCGACCATAGGAGGTCTGTTTCCTCCGTTTTGCGGTACTACAAACCCCTCCCGATGAACAGGATCCTGTTTCAAACGTGGCCGGTCGAACACAAGGCCGTTTCCTCCGTTGTGCGGTACGCCAGACCTCGTTTCCATCGCCTATTCCATCCAAACCCTCCTGATGAACACGATGATGCATTCCGTTCCGACCCAGCCAGTTGGCTACCCATCAACACGATGACGATACTGTTTCTCTGTTCCGACCCAGCCATGTACACGAGACCTCTCCATACATATATATATGTGATTAGGCGTTTGAGACCCCGCCCGTATGTACGTACGTGGTCGTATTTTCTTTCTTGCACACTGGCCGCTCTACGTACGTGTACATGCTACATGCGCGCCTCTACTACGACACGTGCGCGCCTCTACATCAACCAGTATATATGTACGTACACGTTCGCGACCAGATTGACAATGCTACGTACGCTTCGAACAGGTGGGTCCCGACTGTCAGGCACTTCCTTTCATGTGAAGATTTAGCTGGTGGGTCCCAGCAGTCAGGGGGGCAAATCATTTTTTTCTCTCTCGCCCGGACGCACTTCCTTGCGTGCGAAGATGTAGCTGGTGGGTCCCAGCAGTCAGAGGGAAACATTTTTTTCATGAAATACGGTGGCCCGTCCGGTGGGTTCCTGCTATCAGGTGGAGGAATAATTATTTTCCGCGTAATAAGGAGGCACTTCCTTGCGGCTGTCGTGGACCCAGCTGTCAGCCTCTCCGCGTACAGTACTCTTCCGATGGAAGTCGATCGTTGACCACATTGACCACGCCGCGCCGAGAGCACCACGGCGGTGGACGACGACAAGGCCTAGAGAGGGGACAACACGGAGCCGGGGAAGATGCGGCAGTGGAAGCGCGCGCGGAGAGGAGTACAAGCGTTCACTGGTTCGGCTGCGGTGTGAGGCTGCCGTCGACGCAGAATAACAGGGGGCGTGGGTGAGTAGAGGGATGCCCTGGCCAACGGTGGGAGTAGTAGGGGGCGGTGAGGCCTGCGCGGCAGCACAGCCGACCACGGGAGGTGGGAGCAGGCGGTCCTGTCGGCGCTACTTTGGCGGCTGGAACAAGAAGATCAGAGATTGAAGAAACACGACGGCCGTTGGATTGACATCCAACGGTTACATCTGCTAGAATCATTTGTTAACGTATATAATAACTAAAAAAATCTTGCATACGCGTCTACTTAATTGGCCCACAAGTCAGACCACTTTTTTTTTAATAATTTATATATTGCTCATTGCAACTTCTTATGCAATTTATTGCAGTTGTTTTTTTGTTTGGCTAGAGCCTTCCCATATTCTGTGGGTTCCAAACTATTTTTAATACCAAAATGTCGAGCTAGATTTAAAGTACTTTGAAGATATATTTAAATTAGGTTAATGCCCAGTGAAATAGGAATCTGAAAATGCGAAAAAATTCAGAACTTATAAAGTAATTACCAATTTGTCATTTGTTTTTATATTTACAACCCATTTATTATTACTTTCAAGATTTGCACGCATCTTGAAAGAGTTGCAGCCCATCAGGGCGTAGAAAAATAAGTAGGCCTGGATTGGGTATTCTTCAAAAAAAATAAACTGGGCTCATTTTCAGAAAGAAAAAATAGCTGGGCTGGTCACATGGTGAACATAAAATATAAGCCTCGGCTAGATGGGCCACAACCGAGTTCAAACCCTGCTTCGTCTCAACAATAACAAAAAAAAGACCGCTCGAGCAGCTACGTCCCAGGTGTTAGCCGATCTAGTGCTGTTCTCTTATCTATTGACTATATACGATCACAATGTCATGGGTCCTAGATGTCAGGAAAACACTAGGAGGAAGCATTTTATTTTTCCACACGCTGACATGGTGGGCCCCTACTGTCATCCTCTCCACATACTTCTGCTGATTCCTATTGTTTGTTGACCATGTTGACCACGCGAGAGGGCGGCACCGCGGTGAGCACATCAAAGTGCGCAGAGGACGTCGACGTTAATGATTTAGGAGATGGTGGGGCGGCGATGCGTGCGCCGAGGCACAGCCAGCCATGGGAGGCGGAAGCAGGCGGCCTCGCCGGCGCTGGTTTGGTTTTGGCGGCTGGAGGAAGACAGGACTGAAGAAACACGACAGACTGTAAAAGCAACAGGAGTACTTAACAACCTTAACTGAAACCAGCATGAGCACTTAACAACCAAAGCTGAAAGCAGTATGAGTACTTATATAGGTTCAACGATACAAAGCATGCCTCAAACAGTGCTACTTTGCCTACAGTTAACCAAGGGTGAGGCCGCCAAGCCCCAGGACAAGGCCCAGTGTCAGGACCCCGATCCTAAGTCACACCGATCTAGCATGTAACACATCATATCACTTTGCGGCCTCACGCACGGTATTCCCACGGGTGCCACCTTACCTGGCCCGGGACCGTTTGCGCCTTTTGGCTCACGTACATGATAGTGCCGCTAGCATCCATATGACAAAGAACCCGGGCTGACATGGCTAGTCATGAACCCAAAGTGGCACTAACTTACAGGGACAGGCATACATGACCCAGCAATGAACGCGTCGGTCACCAGCGAGTGAATCCGGGCTGTAGCAACTGGGCTAGCAGGACTCCGGTAAACCGGGCTGTAGTAGGCTAACAGGACTCCGATAGACACCGCGTGACATTTCCCCGAAGGGACAGACACAGGAACAAAGAAGGACACATGCCGGCCAGCCTAAGCGTTCCGGAGCAGTAGCAAGCTACCAAGGCTCAGTGGAAGCACTAGGAGACATTTCCCGATAAGAGAGGCTACCAAGGCTAAACAACTAGATAGTCAGATCCCACACATACCAAGCATTTCATTAACATACACACAATATGCTCGATATGTGCAAATACAACATGGCATCACAACATGACTCTACAACTCAAGCATTTTATTCAATAGGCTCCGAGGAGCGAGATATTACAATCATGGGTCTCATGACCCAACATTCAGAGCAAACAAGTCAAGCACAAGCGGAAGCTTAACATGTCTGAGTACAGACATCTACAAAAGAAAAAGGCTGAGAAGCCTGACTATCTACCAAATCCTACCGAGGGCACAAGATCATAGCTGAGGTAACAAGCTAAATGTCGAAGTCCACGCGGAACTACTAGCGAGACTGAAGTCTCTCTACAAAAACATAAATTAAGCAACGTGAGTACAAATGTACCCAGCAAGACTTACATCAGATCTAACTACATATGTATCATTATCAACAAGGGGATGGTGGGGTTTAACTGCAGCAAGCCAGCTTCGACTCGGTGGCTATCCTAATCTACGACTGCAAGTAACTATTTGGAGGTGGCGCACACGAGTCCACATATTCACCATATCAATACACCACTATGGATCCGCTCCCGTCTCCCTACGAGAACGCCATCCATAGCACTCACGCTTATCTTGCGTATTTTAGAGTATCCACTTTCACTTGTCTATGAAATGTACAGGCGACCCAGATGTCCTTTACCGCGGACACGGCTATTCGAATAGATCATATTACCCCTGCAGGGGTGTACTACTTCACACACGCTCTCACCACTTACCGCCGTTTACACGACATGTACTCGGCAACCTTCAAGCGGAAGCCCAGCAAGGGTGTCGGCCACGACCTGACTAACCACACAAGTCTCTCGTCCAGGTTTATCGCCTATTCGGGTTCCATCCGCAAGGAGATCCGGCCGGGGTGTCGCTCACGGCCCGAAACGATGTGAGCAGGGTTTCCAAGCCCACCATCCGGGTGCCACTTGGTACACCGTGCCACTATGCCTAGTCTGTCCCAAGCCCACCTATACCGGGTGCCACTTGGTAGACTACTAACACTACCTACAAACACCAGAAACTAGTTGCAACTCCTGGACAGAGATCGAGTTGATTAATAAGTCGAGAGAGCTTGGAGCGCCCGGAGCCCAATGTGTGGTAGTAACTGCTCATGGATCATAAACACAGAACTCAGTTCCTGAGGACGGCTTCAATGAGACAACCCACCATGTACTCCTACATGGCCTCTCACCGCTACCTTTACCAAATCATGTTCACACACTTAGCTCGCACACAGTAGGACATGTTCACACGCCTCTGATTCATCCCCGATGAATCAGACCTGACTCAACTCTAAGCGGTAGCAGGCATGACAAACAAGCATGAATGAGTAGGCACATCAGGGCTCAAACAACTCCTACTCATGCTAGTGGGTTTCATCTATTTACTGTGGCAATGACAGGTCATGCAGAGGATAAGGGGTTCAGCTACCGCAGCAAGTAACAAATATGTCGTTGTTGTCCTAATGCAGTAAAAGAAAGGAGGAGCGAGAGAGTGGGATTTTATCGGAATGAACAAGGGGGTTTTGCTTGCCTGGCACTTCTGAAGATAATATAGCTCTTCATCAGTGTCATCGATCTCATCGTTGGTATCACGTCTATCGAGAGGGGACAATACCGGCATCACAGAAGGAAACACAATCAATGCAATGCACAATATGATGCATGATCATGACATGTCAATATGCTGTGGTTAGAGCTAATGCAACTAGCAGCGAGTTAAATGGAGTTGGTTTGAACCCTAGGTTCAAATTCAAACTCCATATGTGATTTCTTAAATGCCATTTAGTTGAATTGTCCTAAACAGTAGTCATAAGTTGTTCTAACATGCATAAAAATGGTACAGATGGATAGATTGGATTTTTCCGATCATTTTTCATATATAAATTATTTAATTTGGAGTTACGGTTGATTTTATATGATTTTTAGAAGTTTTGGGCATTTCCTGAAAATAATAAATCATTTCTGATTTATTAAAATCCCAGAAACAATTATTGCGTCAGCATGACGTATTAGTGATGTCAGCAGGTCAACAGGCAGCCCAGGTCAAACTGACCGGTGGGCCCCGAGTGTCAGTGTCTAACTAAACTAACCTAGCTTAGTAATACTAACCTAACTTAATTAGCCAGGCGGGGCCCGCTTGTCAGTGGCTCTGGGAAGTCAAACTGGGTCAACCCGGGTCAAACTCGCCGGAGTTGACCCGGGGCTCGTCGCCGGTAAGGCCGGAGACGGCGGAGGGGCTCGAGATTCCTCCTCTGGCGAACAAATGGCCGGCGAAGGGCATCTACGCGACGGGGAGGCTCGTCCGCGTCGAGTGGTGCACGCAGCAGCGGCTCCGGTGGCCTAAGTCGACGGCGGCAGCGACTTGCGCGGCGGCCAGAGTTTGGGAGCAGTCGAGTACGGTGCTAGAGGGCACAGGATGCGGAGCTACTGGTGGCTGCAGGTTCGTGGAGGCGCGCTGAGCACACTGGTGTGCTCAGATACGGGCTGTAGTGCCCATGGCCTCATCTGCACCATCGCCGGCGGCAAGGAGCTCGCGGCTTCGGTGGAAAGGGCGGTTGGAGGAGGAGAACTTCGGCGGGGAGAGAGGGGTTCGGAGCAGGGGCTCACTATGAGGTCGCAGAGCAGGTCGGCGTGCTCGGGGAGGCGGCGGAGACGGCGAATCGGACGGCGGCATCCGGCGGCCATGGTCGGGGAAGAAAGCCACGTGCATCGTCTTGGGGCCATCCTAGCTCGTGTGGCTCGGCGAGGGGGGAGTAGAGGTTGCGGCGGAGCTTCTGAGAGCATCGGCGGGGCGAGGCAGTGGCTGTGGCCTTGGTGGTGCTCGTCGGCGGCAACGGCTGCGCTCGGTGGCTGCGCGTAGGAGAAACAGAGGAGGGGGAAGGGAGAGCAGCGAGTGAGGGAGAGGATAGAGGAGCCACGGGCGTCTCCAGGCGCTTGAATGGAGGCGGGGAGGAAGCAGGAGGTGGAAGCAGGAGGTGGCCGCGGCTCGGCTGTGCGCGCGCCACGCGCAGCGCCAGTAGGCGCGAGGAAGACGACGCGCGACGGGGTGGGCTGGGCCTAACAGGCCAGCTACTGTAGCAGGTAGGCCAGGTAAATTCCAGGTGATCCTCTGCTCTTTCCAATTTTTATTTCTCTTTTCTATTTCTTCTGCAACTTGATGCCTTTATTAAAAATACTAAAACGTTTCCAAAAATCCTGCAAATAATTGTGGGCTCTGTTGGGATTATTCCTAATAGCCCACACTTAAGTTCAGAATTATTTGAGCATTTAAAATATTTACTAGCATTTAAATGCCCAAATGCAAAGTACATATGATTTAATTCAGTGACCAAATATGTCATGGAAAAATGTGCAACACCTCTAGTTATGGTTCTAGCATTTTCCAGAAATGATGAACATTTTTGAAAGCCATTTGGATTCACTAAAAATATTTTTAGGTTGAACCTATTTGAATTCCATTTGGTGCTAGGGTTTGAACATCCCCAGTTCAAATTTCCATGAAAGTTAAACATGATGCAAGCAAGATGCAAACACTAGGCAGCACCAGAAGCTAGGGATGTGACAACTCGCCCCCACTGAACAAGAATCTCGTCCCGAGATTCAAGCGTAGGGTAAGATGAAGGGGGACGCAAACTAACACAATCTTCACGATCCAGGTTGCACTTTGTAGGGGCGTTGATTCGATCACCATCTTTGTCTCGTCGTCTTGCTCTGAGAACTCCAACTAACATGACAATGAGAGGAAAAGGAAAACTCTAGAGGGATCGATCTTATCGAAGGTCGAACAACTCATGATCAACTCACGAAGTGGGACATTGAAACAGCTCTCGAGCTGAGACACAAAGCATTCGTCCAGAGGGATGCAGTGAAACACATGACAAAGGTCCACTAGGTAGGCAATAATTCCACACCGAAGAAGGTGGTGAATGGTTGTCAACGTAGCGAGGAGTTGAATAGCCATGATACCATAACAAGATATTTTAGGGAGGTGACTCGTGGAATCATCCCTTAAGTGGCAAAAAGAATTACCTTTGATTCAAAGATCATTGAAACTCTTTATACCGACTTAAGGCAAATCACAAATGATCATTTGGAAGAGTTCGAAAGAGTGGCATACTTAGTTTGGAAAGGAAACTAGAGTTATAAGACAACTCGGCAAATGGAAGGCACAATCCAATGGATACCAGGGATATAACCTAGTGACTGAGCGTGCTCTTAAGAACTTGAGCATTTCCATATTCATCAGGGTCTAACCAACATCCGTGTCAAGGATCCTGGCAACACAACGTACTACCATGATGAATAGAGATGGACGATGCAGATACAAAGGAAGATAACCTTCTCAGATTTCACCTTAGCGGGGCCAAGGGAACAAAATCTGGATGATCGACCGAGAGACATTTAGCACTCCGCTTCTAATGTTCTCCTTGATGTGCTATCGTAACCATTAATAGATATGGTTTGGTATCCAGAACATCAAGTAACAGGTCGGACTTCAGGAGCTCAAGAATCCATAAGGAATAACTACGGAGGTAAATCCTGCGAGATCCTTATGGGGAGGTGGCCAACTTCTTCAATCAAGATACTACAATAATAGGTCTTCCGGCTGGGTGTGTTGGCCACGACATCCACTTTACCGATTATCGAGAGACCAATATTATAGTTCTTGAGTAATGTTCCAACCATCATATCTGCTGAGATTCAGATCTGGTTGGTGACAGGATATTCCTGACTCATCAAGTCTAGATAGAAAAATGAAAGTTTGCAACACAAATCGACGAGATGACGTTGCGAGATTCTCGGGAAATGAACTACGATAGCAAGCTCCAAAACACGAGCTGGTTCTGCTACACACATGTGAACACGTTGTCCGAGACAAAACATGATCACATGGTAGTCTTACAATAAAACACTACCGAGTTCAGAAGGGGAACCATCATCGAGGATGTCGAAGTCTTGTGCATGACCTAGGATTAGAACGTCAACTCCTTTTCCTTGAACAAATCAATCAGTGGCTTGGTGTGCTGGGAATACATATAGAATGAAGGTAGCTAGTCTCACAAACCAATGTATACTTCGCACATGCATGACTGACCTGGGATGATTCCATAGGAAACAACATTAACTTTCTTGAATTCATGGCGGCAACTTGCATCAAATGCACATAAATTAGAGGGGGTCACTTCTTTCATCCGAACATAGGCTTCATGCATGGGACATGAAGATAATGCTTATAGAAGTTTCCAATACTAGCTTAATGTCCAACAAAATCATGAAGAAGATAAGGATGTTGTCGATGGGCTCAACAACAATTCATCCAGGTTTCCATATAAATGGAATTCCACAGTTATGTGAACACAGTGATAGCATTGGTCAGACCAAAAGATATAATGGAGTATGCTCGAGGAAAAACCACGAGTAAGACAACATTACACACATCGTTGGTTCTGATTTGATTTCAGAATAGCCCACACTCAAATCAAAGATTGGATAAGATGATAGGCCCATTAACTGATCATGAGGGTCAATCAATGAAATACCGTCTTTCTTCAACACACACACACACACACAAAAAGATATCCCTTAACATGAACTAAGTCAGACAAGCTTTTATCTTCCAATTCTCCAAGTTGTTGTTTGGCTTAACCAACTAGCTCAGGGGTATCCCACACAGATTCTTGGAGAATGGGTGGTTTGGAGGAAAACCAACATGATCACGAACTCAACATAGCGGTCAGGTGACAACCTGGTAATACTTCCGAGAAGATATACGGAAAATCACGAACCACTGATATGTCACTAAGCTCGAGAACAATCTTGCTTTTCAGGGCAAGATGATATGATCAAATGAGCGAGGATTTGACAAAATCCTAACTCATCAATCAAATAGTGCACCAGAAAATAAGGACTAGGTAGCACAATCTATCTTAGAATGATGATTCAATAACCAACATGCTAAGAATGAAATTATTGTCCTTTAACTACCAAGCAACTGAGTTGCTAGGAGTATTGAGTTCACACATCACGATTCACTTGTCGGCACTCCGGTTGCAACAACACAGAAGCGAGAAATCAAAATGATGGCGAGAAGTATCACTGCGTCAAGAATTCATAAGAGGTGGTGGAATTCTCATGACAATCCTGACATAAAGAAGGTAATACTTCAAGGTAGAACATACCAGAAGCTGGATTAGCATTTTGATCCGTGGAACACAACGGCTTTGACCCAATCCTGGATATGGATGAGGTACTGGAGTTTGTTTCTCCTAGTCATCCTGAATAGAATGGCTTGACGGGCCACAAGAATAATAAGCATCAATAACACGAATGCACAATTACTCCTGACTATCAATTGATAGACGAAGATCGGAATACGACTGAAGAGGGACAACTCAGAGGAACATATATCTTTCTGAGTTGTGGATGCATAGATTAGTATGTCGAGCAAAGCTCAACATTTCTTCCGGATAACCCATGCAGAAGGTAGAACTGGCAGATTCACAATATAGAATGGAGAACTCATGAAGAGCACTCTGGTTGTGATCTTTTGGTTCAAACGAACTCCTGCCAAGAATGGTTCATGGTATTTGGGAGAATGATATACCACGGACCTCGAGGACTATCGCAAAGGTTACTAATATCCTAAAGGAACTAGCAAACACTATCAACATGAGGTAAGTAGGGTGAATCTCGGGTTCAAAACCCAAGGAGTAGAATGCCTACTAACTATGTGGCATCACGGGATGCCTTCGGGAATGATGGCCAGAATCATCACACTGGGACATAAATCATGGCTAGATTACTAGATGATCCCCTAGGACACCTAGGGTCATAATAATAACTCCAACATATATGTCAAGGTAATAGAGTACCTCAACTCAGTGTTTAGTGTGGTTAACCTAGCCAGAAAGGTCATCGAAAACAGAGGGAAGGATTTTGCAATTGCATCAGATTATTTAGAAACCTGGGATGACTCGGACAGCATAACGGCTATAAATGCTCAAAAATTTGGAGACATGCTACAAAAATGGTGGCATAGCCACTCAGAAGCATAATAACAAGGTTCCGAGACCAACTATGAACACACAGGGGTATTAGAAACTGAACTGGGCTTAAATCCAACAATCTTACAAGTCTACGAATTAGTAACACGTGATCCTAATAGAAAGATGATAAGCCTAATTCCTTAACCCCGTAGGAAAGATAAGATGACTCGGATCAGAGGGCATGAGGTATAAGGAGTAAAAAGAGCCTTACGTTCCATCCCACAATCAATTCCCTTATATAACTAAAGAATTTCTAGACTCGACTTCGACCAGTTTGGCTTGGTAAACCTATAGGCAGTCAAGCTCTGATACCAAAGCTGTCAGGACCCCGATCCTAAGTCACACCGATCTAGCATGTAACACATCATATCACTTTGCGGCCTCACGCACGGTATTCCCACGGGTGCCACCTTACCTGGCCCGGGACCGTTTGCGCCTTTTGGCTCACGTATATGATAGTGCCGCTAGCATCCATATGACAAAGAACCCGGGCTGACATGGCTAGTCGTGAACCCAAAGTGGCACTAACTTATAGGGACAGGCATACATAACCCAGCAACGAACGTGTCAGTCACCAGCGAGTGAATCCGGGCTGTAGCAACTGGGCTAGCAGGACTCCGGTAAACCGGGCTGTAGTAGGCTAACAGGACTCCAGTAGACACCGTGTGACATTTCCCCAAAGGGACAGACAGGAACGAAGAGGGACACATGCCGGCCAGCCTAAGTGTTCCGGAGCAGTAGCAAGCTACCAAGGCTCAGTGGAAGCACTAGGAGACATTTCCCGGTAAGAGAGGCTACCAAGGCTAAACAACTAGATAGTTAGATCCCACACATACCAAGCATTTCAATAACATACACACAATATGCTCAATATGTGCAAATACAACATGGCATCACAACATGACTCTACAACTCAAGCATTTTATTCAATAGGCTCCGAGGAGCGAGATATTACAATCATGGGTCTCATGACCCAACATTCAGAGCAAACAAGTCAAGCACAAGCGGAAGCTTAACATGTCTGAATATAGACATCTACAAAAGAAAAAGGCTGAGAAGCCTGACTATCTACCAAATCCTGCCGAGGGCACCAGATCATAGCTGAGGTAACAAGCTAAACTTCGAAGTCCACGCGGAACTACTAGCGAGACTGAAGTTTCTCTGCAAAAACATAAATTAAGCAACGTGAGTACAAATGTACCCAGCAAGACTTACAGCAGATCTAACTACATATGCATCATTATCAACAAGGGGATGGTGGGGTTTAACTGCAGCAAGCCAGCTTTGACTCAGTGGCTATCCTAATCTACGACTGCAAGTAACTCTTTTGAGGTGGCGCACACGAGTCCACATATTCACCATATCAATACACAACTATGGATCCGCTGCCATCTCCCTACGAGAACGCCATCCATAGCACTCACGCTTATCTTGCGTATTTTAGAGTATCCACTTTCACTTGTCTATGGACTGTACAGGCGACCCAGAAGTCCTTTACCGCGGACACGGCTATTCGAATAGATCATATTAACCCTGCAGGGGTGTACTTCTTCACACACGCTGTCACCACTTACCGCCGTTTACACGACATGTACTCGGCAACCTTCAAGCGGAAGCCCAGCGAGGGTGTCGGCCACGACCTGACTAACCACACAAGTCTCTCGTCCAGGTTTATCGCCTATTCGGGTTCCATCCACAAGGAGATCTGGCCGGGGTGTCGCTCACAGCCCCAAACGATGTGAGCAGGGTTCCCAAGCCCACCATGCGGGTGCCACTTGGTACACCGTGCCACTGTGCCTAGTCTGTCCCAAGCCCACCTGTACCGGGTGCCACTTGGTAGACTACTAACACTACCTACAAACACCGGAAACTAGTTGCAACTCCTGGACAGAGATCGAGTTGATTAATAAGTCGAGAGAGCTTGGAGCGCCCGGAGTCCAATGTGTGGTAGTAACTGTTCATGGATCACAAACACAGAACTCAGTTCCTAAGGACGGCTTCAATGAGACAACCCACCATGTACTCCTACATGGCCTCTCACCGCTACCTTTACCAAATCGTGTTCACACACTTTGCTCGCACACAGTAGGACATGTTCACACGCCTCTGATTCATCCCCGATGAATCAGACCTGACTCAACTCTAAGCAGTAGCAGGCATGACAAACAAGCATGAATGAGTAGGCACATCAGGGCTCAAACAACTCCTACTCATGCTAGTGGGTTTCATCTATTTACTGTGGCAATGACAGGTCATGCAGAGGATAAGGGGTTCAGCTACCGCAGCAAGTAACAAATATGTCGTTGTTGTCCTAATGCAGTAAAAGAAAGGAGGAGCGAGAGAGTGGGATTTTATCGGAATGAACAAGGGGGTTTTGCTTGCCTGGCACTTCTGAAGATAATATAGCTCTTCATCAGTGTCATCGATCTCATCGTTGGTATCACGTCTATCGAGAGGGGACAATACCGGCATCACAGAAGGAAACACAATCAATGCAATGCACAATATGATGCATGATAATGACATGTCAATATGCCGTGGTTTGAGCTAATGCAACTAGCAGCGAGTTAAATGGAGTTGGTTTGAACCCTAGGTTCGAATTCAAACTCCATATGTGATTTCTTAAATGCCATTTAGTTGAATTGTCCTAAACAGTAGTCATAAGTTGTTCTAACATGCATGAAAATGGTACAGATGGATAGATTGGATTTTTCCGATCATTTTTCATATATAAATTATTTAATTTGGAGTTACGGTTGATTTTATATGATTTTTAGAAGTTTTGGGCATTTTCTAAAAATAATAAATCATTTCGGATTTATTAAAATCCCAGAAACAATTACTGCGTCAGCATGACGTATTAGTGATGTCAGCAGGTCAACGGGCGGCCCAGGTCAAACTAACCGGTGGGCCCCGAGTGTCAGTGTCTAACTAAACTAACCTAGGTTAGTTAATACTAACCTAACTTAATTAGCCGGGTGGGACCCGCTTGTCAGTGGCTCTGGGAAGTCAAACTGGGTCAACCCGGGTTAAACTCGCCGGAGTTGACCCGGGGCTCGTCGCCGGTAAGGCCGGAGATGGCGGAGGGGCTCGGGATTCCTCCTCCGGCGACCAAATGGCCGGCGGAGGGCATCTACGCGACGGGGAGGCTCGTCCGCGTCCAGTGGTGCACGCAGCAGCGGCTCCGGTGGCCTAAGTCGACGGCGGCAGCGACTTGCGCGGCGGCCGGAGTTCGGGAGCAGTCGAGTACGGTGCTAGAGGGCACAGGAGGCGGAGCTACTGGTGGCTGCAGGTTCGTGGAGGCGCGCTGAGCACACTGGTGTGCTCAGATACAGGATGTAGTGCCCATGGCCTCGGCTGCACCATCGCCGGCGGCGAGGAGCTCGCGGCTTTGGTGGAAAAGGCGGCTGGATGAGGAGAACTTCGGCGGGGAGAGAGGGGTTCGGAGCAGGGGCTCACTGTGAGGTCGCAGAGCAGGTCGGCGTGCTCGGGGAGGCGACGGAGACGGTGAATCGGACGGCGGCATCCGGCGGCCGTGGTCGGGGAAGAAAGCCACAGGCATCGTCTTGGGGCCATCCTGGCTCGTGTGGCTCGGTGAGGGGGGAGTAGAGGTTGCGGCGGAGCTTCTGAGAGCATCGGCGGGGCAAGGCAATGGCTGTGGCCTCGGTGGTGCTCGTCGATGGCAACGGCTGCGCTTGGTGGCTGCACGTAGGAGAAACAGAGGAGGGGGAGCAGCGAGTGAGGGAGAGGATAGAGGAGCCACGGGCGTCTCCAGGCGCTTGAATGGGGGCGGGGAGGAAGCAGGAGGTGGAAGCAGGAGGTGGCCGCGGCTCGGCTGTGCGCGTGCCACGCGCAACGCCAGTAGGCGCGAGGAAGACGACGCGCGATGGGGTGGGCTGGGCCTAACAGGCCAGCTACTGTAGCAGGTAGGCCAGGTAAGTTCCAGGTGAGCCTCTGCTCTTTCCAATTTTTATTTCTCTTTTCTATTTCTTCTGCAACTTGATGCCTTTATTAAAAATACTAAAACGTTTCCAAAAATCCTGCAAATAATTGTGGGCTCTGTTGGGATTATTCCTAATAGCCCACACTTAAGTTCAGAATTATTTGAGCATTTAAAATATTTACTAGCATTTAAATGCCCAAATGCAAAGTACATATGATTTAATTCAGTGACCAAATATGTCATGGAAAAATGTGCAACACCTCTGGTTATGGTTCTAGCATTTTCCAGAAATGATGAACATTTTTGAAAGCCATTTGGATTCACTAAAAATATTTTTAGGTTGAACCTATTTGAATTCCATTTGGTGCTAGGGTATAAACATCCCCATTTCAAATTTCCATGAAAGTTAAACATGATGCAAGCAAGATGCAAACACTAGGTAGCACCAGAAGCTAGGGATGTGACACCCAGGCGCCACCCCGTGCATCCACAACCTTCTGAAAGCGGCTTTATCTCGCAATGTGGTCAATAAACAGGATATTCGCTTTAGAGCCATGGAAAAGCATGAACATAATCTTCTGTCCTATTCTCCAAGATGGACGGGCCTTCATTATTTGAGACCACCCATGAATAAGTATCTTTTTATCTCCAAGGGGAATCGAGTAGGTCGACATAAACATCATGTTGTGACCAAGCGCAAGTCTGACCCGACCATGGTCATACATCTATATAGGAACAATAGAACTGGGTAGTTTCTGTTTCAAGAAGATCACAACTGTAAAACTGTGTATAAGCAATAGTTTATGAACAACATATATAACAGAAAACAACTCGTACCCTAAGTTTCTCGACACAATTGGACCTGTTCAACGAGTGCGTGCAGCAGTGGCACACATATCCCACGTGGCCTTCCACCATTGAAACGCCCCACAAGGACCTCAAGACGATCAATAAAGTGTAGCAACTTGTGGATGTCGTCCCAATTAACTTTAGTGCCATCAGTAACAGCCGAGTTACTACAAAATAACAAACGAGCAGCCTGCTTAACTCTGAAAAAACCTACACGTGCCACCAATTATAAGAAAATATTAGTTAGAAGTAGTATCTTTGTGAGAGATTCGTTGCTACTTCTAAAGTTAAATTGTGATTAGTTAGACAGAATAGGTGGATTAAGAAGTAATCGAGGCAACAAGCAAGAACCAGATACAAAACTAACATGGATGAACAATTGGAACAATGTCGGGGTGGAAGATCATAGTGAAGATGAGACCAGGTTCTGCTATTTCCATCAACATTCGTGCGCCAACTTTCAGTCCGTAACACTTGAGAAAGTTAATCCAAGTTCGTCCATAAAAAAAGCAGCGATCTTCTTGGTTCAAGAACCCAACTCGGAACTTATATCCATGTCTTGTCTTCACTATGACCATTAAACTAGTGTATTCAGTTATGGCAAGGCCGAGCATCTTGAGTACATGTGTTTTGGCAGAGCAAATAATGAACTATAGGAAAAATAATATGAGAACACAATGTATTCCCTATCCAAATATAGAAATAACTTCCTCCTTCACGTCAGTGTTGACCACCGTACTAGTACTACCTTTTATCCAAATATAGCAATCCAAAATTCCAAATTAGTCGACAACATGTTCAGAAAAACCCCACCCTCCCGGATAGAAAAGAGGATTCTAGGAACATATTGTGCGCGTTTTAAAATCCTGTGTTAGGATGAGAAGGAACAAGTGTGGCGTCTCGCCGAGGGCGCAGAAACCTGTAGGGTCCTCCCACTTTGGGCACTGCAAATGAAACACACTAGATTCAGTAGGAAGAAAAATGCATCAACGGCGGTGGCTGCCATCCTAGGATTACCTGCGACCAAGGGACTTGGATTTATCGGGGATGGATGAAGAATCCGTACCTGGTTCTCCATGAGAAAACCCTATGCAATCGCCGAGAGGGGGTTTTCTCTGAACAAGCAGGCGAGGGAGAAGGGGATTCAGGCGTAGTGAAATATTGCCGCTTCGTCCGTCCAGCTTACTCCTTGGGCATTACTGCGGCGCTACGACCGGGGTGTGTCTACCGTGCAGTTGTGCACTCTAATTGTGCATATGGCACGTGGACCCCGTTGCCGGTTGCCCCACATATCAGCGAAAGGAAGTAGAAAGACAGGAGTAACTAGTTACACATAAATGTATTTTTGACAGAGAGATACTCCCTCTGTAAAGAAATATACAAATATTTTATATCACAACTTTATACATAAGAAAAATCAAGGGGAATATATATATTCTCTATTTTTTCTTATAAAAAAGCAGAGTTGGTGATGATGGTGTGCCTGCCATCCTGCAATATAGTCCGTCTGATCTATATCTAATTGATAGGAAGAAAACTATGACAATTTACCTGCACTTCTCTCCACATTTGCAGATAGGGCCTTCCCTCGTTCATGTTTTTCTCCCACAAGATAAACTACTCATAGAAATGCATCTTGATGTTCCGTGAAACGCACGGACATCTTGCTAGTAATTATAAAAAACGGAGTTGTTTTTAACGCAGTATAGATGAGTTGGTGATGATGGTGTGCCTGCCATCCTGCAATATAGGCCGTCCGATTTATATCTGACGGATAGGAAGGAAACTATGACAATTTTGCAAAAAGGTACCCACACACCTCTCCACATTTGCAAATAAGGCCTTCCGTCATTCATCCTTTTCTCTCACAAGATAAAGTACTCATACAAATGCATCTTGATGTTACGTGCAACGCACGGGCATTATGGGGGTTCAGCTGAGAATATAATACTCAGACAGGCTCACGATTCTGGAGTATTGGCCGCAGGCCCACCCTGCATGTTTGAGGGTCCATGTGTTCTACCTCAGCGCTTTTCATATTGCAAGCGATAGGAACGGCGCTAGTTTTAGATGCTGTCGCAAGGCGAATACACAAAATTGAATAAAGCACGGCAGCTGTTGGAATGAAATCGAACTACAGTTCCTAACCAGCAATGAGAGTTGCAATTCTATCAAGGATATACCATGTGATAAATAATAATGTCGTACTACTTATACACACAGGACACTTGTTTCACCATGCCAGATTATTACATCAAAATCTCTCGGAGGATAGATCAGTTCGGCAGTTGCGTGTTGCTACTGAAGAATTTCAAAGTTGATTTGGACCAGCTCTCCTTGCAGAGAAAGATTGATTTTGACATCATCCCCTACCGCAAGATATGATTTAGATTTGAACCTTGACCATCCTTTAGCATCAATCATCATGCGACCATCCTTTGTACTTACGGTATATTGAGCAAGTTCATTCACACCAAGACCGCGCATGGTAAGAGAAACTTGGCCGCGGTCGCCCAGATCGTTGAACGACTCCCTCGTTGCTCTAGGAATTCTCTGTTTGCAAACAAGAAGACATACCCAAACAGTTAGATCAACACAGTGAATCATGTGAAACAACATGGAAAGAAAAAAGAACGAAGTACTTGGACAGCCAATGCTTACCAAGAAGGTGGACATGTCGGTTTTTGTAAGGACTTTGGTATATGAAGTGTGAACTGCAGCCCAGTCTGTTGCCGGCGCAACTGCTCGTTCAGTTGCCGCTGCACGGGCCGGAGCAGATGCAAGTTCAAGTGATGGTGCAGGTGCCGAAGCCACTGCTGTTGCCGGAGATGGTGCTCCTTATAGAGCTGGTGCCGGTGTTGGAGCAGGTGCCGGTGTCGATGCCCGATCCTCCGGTAGATTAGACTGATCCGCTAACGCAGTCGGTGCCGAATCCTCAGCTGGATCAGACTGAGCTGCTGCCGCTGTTAGTGCTAGAGCAACTGCCGGTGTTTGATCCGTTTTTGAAGGTGGTACCGATGTGCGAGACAACGACGATCGTGTCTGGTCTGCTATCATCAGCTTTCTAACTTGACTAGGATCTGTGACCGTGATCCAGTTTTTTTCTTCATTTCTTTTAAACGCGAGATGGACTAATTGTGGCGTTTTTGTTAAACCAAGCTGCAGTTCATCATAGGGATTCAGCTTGTTCTCAGACAACAGACTGATCCAATTTTTTCAGTAATATAAGTGATGGATAGTGCCTTCGTTACTGACACGACATAAGATGTGAAACCTGCAAAAATAGCCATCGTAGAGCAAACCAAACGGTTTATTCTGTGATGAATTTCACATGGCAAAACCTACATCGTAAAATTGCAGGAAAAGAAAGAAAACATGACATTAAATCAATAAGATTTAGATAGTAAATCAATAAGATTTACTTGATCTGACACGAGCGAATCCTTACCAGGAAATCACTATGTTGAAGTACTAAACAGAAGATTGATCGTCCAACTACCGGTGGCATGCAGGGGCCCTGCCTACTCCCACAAGCAGGACAGTCCAAAGGTCGTGACAAATCGTATGGACCGAACATCCAGGGGACTGGAAATCCTGGTGGGTGCGATAAACCTTGCAATGCATACAGATATTGGAGTGTAACCATAATTGATAAACCGTCCTGACAAAAAGATGATCTGGATACTTCAAAATATATAGACTGAATTGAGTGGACATACATTAACATAGACCATTCTTAGGACTGACCACACATCAAAATCGATAGTACTAATAAACAATACAGGGTTCACAAACACAAATCAAGTACTGAACAATAGTACTTACTACAGATAAGCAAAGTTGCACTAATTAAACTCTGCAGACTATTTCTTGCCACCGACCTACGGGATGAACTCCGCATAACTGACTAGGCCATGGACTTCGTGAGAGATGTCTACATGCACCATCACCATCTCGTCAACCTTGGAGAACCTAAAAGAGTGGTCTTTCCACTCATAAACATGATGATGAAGACATGCCGCATCAGATTTGTTGGGAAGCTTTACAAGAACCACACCCTTCGTAATCGAAGGCACAACCATGAAATTGTTGTGGTCAAGTACAACCTCGAGAACACGCCTGACAACAATGCTACAGGAAAACACTAGTTCAGGACACGTGGCGACAAGGACACATCAGCTGGATAGTTTAGCAGTAGAACTTGTGCTCAGGTCTTCCAGTTCACACAGAATGACTTTGAGAACTTCATCTCCACCGCGGACCTGGTTCTAATTCAAACAGAAACCATATTTTATTACTACCCCCGTTCAGAAATATAAGATGATTTTCGATATTATACTCCATATATGACTACATATACGCACAGAAATGAGTGAACAAAGACACTAGAACATATCTTCAAAGGCATGAGAGCAGAGGGATTACTTGCAATATACATAACACAAGTTACTGAGGCAAATATACCCTCTTCAAAGGTAGCATTGATGTTCATAAAGTACTCCCTCCGTCCCAAAATTCTTGTCTTAGATTTGTCTAGATACAGATGTATCAAGTCACAGATACATCCGTATCTAGAAAAATCTAAGAAAAGAAATTTGGGACAGAGGGAGTAGTTGAAAGTAATCTATAAGAAATCAGTGTCAACCTCTCGCATGTTTTGGTCAAAAGAGGAATTTAGAACCGTCATTTGGCACACTAAAGTCACATGAAAGATCACCCAGAAAGTTGTACTACCAGTAATAGTACAGCATGTTAGATGAAAAACACGATCAAGATCGAGAAAAAGATCATCAACAAGAGACATTACCTGGACTTGCTTAATGAGAGATCCCGGAGAGGGGGCTTGGATAGGGCAACGGCTTTGAGCTTGTCTGCGGTAGTCTCGGCGGGGTGCTTGCACTTCTTCGTACCATGAGCCTCGACGGTTTTGGCCAGAGCCATAGACATCACGTCGGCCAGTGCTCCAACGTCCATCCAAGAGAGGAAGATGAGAGAGAAGAGCGAAAGGAGGAACGCGATGAGGGAGAAGCGAAGCGAGTGGGGGTTTTCTTCAAGAGAGGAAGCTGAGAGAGAAGAGTGAAATGATAGTTGCTTTGTCCGTCGAACTTACTGCTAGAAAGGAGGGGGGTTTGTGATTTGACGGCACATTGGGCATTACTGCGGTGCTTCGATCGGGGTAGTCTACCATCACTCTACTACGGAGTAATTTAGTGCATGGCTGGTGGACCCAGGTGCTGGCTGTCCCACACGTTCGTGAAAGTGAGTAATTTAGTGCATGGCTGGAGGAGGATCCGCACGGTATAGCGTGTCCACTGTTTTTCTGAAGAAAAAAAATGATTACAGCAAGCGTTTCCACTCTTACAACGGAGGAGTGTGAAACACGGCAGCCACTTGAACATACACAGTGCTCCTACTACAAGGCATGTGCAGTGGTTCATACGTCAGTACTACATAATCTTGTTGCTAGTGTAGTAAGATATGACGATAACAAATGATGTTGTGCGCATGTCAACTATATGTAACATAGTACCGTTTTTCGACTATCCGGTCGAGAATGAACGGCGAGATCAATGTTAACAGAACTAGGTTTACAGCGCACGGAGAGTACGGTGCTATAGTACTCCATGAAACATGAACCATATGAAGCACGAATAGTGTTAGGTAGGGTGTATGAAGGGTGCACGGGATGGGAGCAAAAGTTCCCCTCTCGACCCACTTTTAGGTGTTTGGCAGAGTGCATGAAGGGTGCATGAGTCCACACTAGTAGGTTAACACAAATACACGAAGAGGAAACAACTATGTTGAGATGAGAATGCAACCAAACACACCCACACGCTTTGTGCTATAGTGACTGATCTGCACCGTCTGAGTTTGATCCAACGGTCATGTTGCGCCGAGACATCGACATGCCCATGCAGAGGGCGCCTAAACACCACCGAAGTCCCTCTGCTTCTCGAGGCGCACGACATTGGTGATGCAGGGTGCAACCGCCCGTAGAGCCCGCTCCTGGTCGACGGGAGCCAGCTCCTCAAAGACGATGTCCAATGGCACGAATCGATTCCGGTGACGGAGCCCTGAAAGGATTCGCCCGGCAATGGCGACGGCAGCCGCAACCCCTCCTTGTCCAGCTCAACCCCCACCATCGCACGGAGATGGCTCAGCTCCTCGGAGATATAGGTGGAGAAGGAGACCAGGTCAGGAAGCTGCAGCTCGTTGAAGTCGACCGGGTGGTCGAAGGGGTTTAGCCCGCCCGCCGGCATTGTCACGGTGGCACGACGGTAGGCATCACGCAGACGCAACACGTTTGTTGCAACTTGGTTCACCAAGTGGGTGAGGCGATCCTGGACATCTCCCGCTCGCGCTCCAGCCAGCTCCCCTGACGGACTATCATATCTCCCGCTTTCTGCAGCAACACCACCAATGCCTCGAGCATCTTTGTGGTGGACTCCTGCCGCTTTTGAAGCTCGATGAACTCCCACACATAACGGAGGAGCATGGCACTCCTCTCCTCCTTGAGATCATGGAGATCCACGTCCTTGGCCCTGAGCTCCGCATCCTTGGTCTGGAGCTCCAATGTCAGGCGCCTCACCTCGGACTCCGTGATCTGCTGCGCCGCCATGGCACCAAGTAGAAGCAATGGGGAGAGGAAGCAAAGGGGGCAAAACGGCTAAAAGGCAATGCAATCTACGGGAAGGCGGAGGGAGCCAGCCGAGGAGCGGGGAATCTTTTAGTTTTCACCATGGTAAAACACCAGTCAGCGACTTGTCACATCAGGGAGCAGTGGGTTTTACAGGCGGAGTCATCGTGACTAATTGCTGCCGCGCCTGCTCCCGTCAATCAAAAATTAAAAATCCTGCCACGCCTGCTCCCGTCAATCAAAAAATTAAAAATCCTGCCGCACCCATACACCAGAGCAACGCTGCAGTGGATGTTTAAATTTACCTGCTGACAAGTAGATAAAAAAAGGGGTGAAAAAACAAATGTGGCAGCAGCCTAGCTAATCGGTCGAACTAACCCACCTAGCTAGCCACCGTGCATCACTGATGTACTCGGTGGGAAAGGTGACGACTCATTTATTTGGTTTGGCGCTATGACCGAGGAGGACCCAGAAAACACGCGGTAGGGCGTCCCACGCCAGGAAGAATATATGCATGCACCACCTGGGAGGACCCCGAAACCGCGCGGTAGGGTGTGCCACGTCTCGGCACGGAGGAAAAATGTGCGTGTAAAAATATATTGTATCAGACGTAGTACCTATGGTTCGACCTCGGGACCCAGCCAGTCGGTCGAAAACACCCCACTAGGCACACAGCTTCACCATGCAAACGTGGCACGAAGGATAGATGTGGTTAGCTCCGTCTCGGCCAGCCACAACATCTCTTGTTCCAGGCGATTCTTCTATTTTCCAAGCTTTTTTTAGTTGTAATAACACCACAGCAAGCTAGTGCCACTCTTCGTGTGTGCCCGTGCAAAGGTTAGACGATTGAGAGAAGAGAGATTGAGATCGCAGACCTGGGACCCACCAGTAAGTGAGTCAACGATCATGCACGTGTTGACGAGGCACTCCCTCTACTCTACTCAACGTAATACTGTATAAAATCAAGTTATGGGACAAAGCCAACAACCGTTGTTGTTTCAGGCTATCGACTGACGCTTTGTAGTCCAGGTTGCCAGTTCGAATCTCGTCTTTTAGATTTGTTAGTTTTAGGTCCAAATTTGATTAATGACAAGTGGGACCCCCGTGTGTTGATCCGATATTTTAGTGTAGGGAGTTTTTTTTGAACAAACACTTTGCGCGGTTAGACAAGTAACGACACGAGTTACATGTATTTTGCAAGTCTATGAACAAAAATGACAGCGGCATAGAATATCACATCCACCCCGCAGCTTAGATGCTATGGTGATACGAGTTTTTACACCGTTAGAAGTGAGATCCAATGGCTTGGTAGTAGTCTTTGTAATTATGCGCAATTTCCAAACTCTACAAAGTTTTTTTTGCAAATAAAACATTCAGGCCTCATGTGTGCCGCTGCATCTTCGATCCAACAGCTCCCCATTGCTCATATTATGTGCTCCCCGTAGCTTAATTACTCGCTACGGTGATACGAGCATCTAGGTCATATGATCAGTGATCAGATGGCACATACGTAGTACTTGTACTTTCCGCGCATTTCCCAAACTCTCTCAGACGTATATTGCAAAAACTTTCAAACCTCCTACTGTGGGCCGTTAGATCTCAGTGAACTCGTATCACCATAGAATCTATGGTGTGGGAGCACCTCATATTCTCCCGTGCGAGAAAACATAATGTGTTATTGCAGCTTGGATGCTACGGTGATACGAGATTCGAGGTTGTTTGATCTGAGATCCAATGGCATCTGAGCAGTCTTTGTGCTTGTAAGCAGTGCCCGAACTTTTTTGGGGATTTTCTGCAAAAACCATTCGAACCACCGAGGAGGTGTTGGGTCACAAATATAACGGCTCTGAAGAGATTGTATCACCAAAGCATCTAAAGTGTGGTAGTACATGTTATTCTTACATACAGGAGAATATGATGTCCTCCTTCATCTTAGATGCTACGATGATACGAGCTCCGAGGTCGTTGGATATGGGATCCAAGGGCATCTGAGTAGTTTTTTTACAAATTGTGTGCAATTCTCAAACTCATCAAGGTTTCCTGTAAAAATATTAAGACACATCATGTGAGCTACTATATATATCTTAGATCTACAAGCTCCAAGCAACTCGTATCGGCATATAGCATCTATGGTATGGGGGCACATGATATTCTCCCGGGGAGGAGGGGTGGGGGGTGCACAACCAATCGGTCGTTGGGAGGGCGGGGACAAATATAATCTATTTATCTAAGGTCGAGGTGTTGACCCCCGACAATCATAGCTCCACCTAAACACAACATGTGCATGTACTGTAGTACTAGACGTAATATTCATGTTTCAGTTTCATGTTCATTTTAAATATTGAACTGAGGACCATGCATGACTTACATTTTACTCCCTTTGTTCCTAAATATTAGTCTTTTTAGAGATTTCAAATGGACTGCACATACGGATGTATATAGATATATTTTAGAGTCTAGATTCAATCATTTTGCTCCATATGTAGTCACTTGTTGAACTCTCTAAAAGACTAATATTTTGGAATAGAAGGAGTATTTTTGAATTCGTGTCATACATGCATGGTTTGGAAAAATAGATGCACTATACTTATTGGATTGTTGTTGTGTTCATGCGTGTTTGTCTGTGTGCGTGTGTGTGTGTGTGGTCATATGTTTGATACATACAAAGTTTTCTCACCTCCATATTGTTCATCTTTTAAATTTGAATTTGCATTGGAAAACTTACTAGGGATACCATGAAATATGAAATCCACATTGAGATCACTATATCACAAACTCATTCTAATTCAACAACTCGTCATAAATCAATTACCACGTTGAGAATGGTAGGACCCAACGGCGTACCAGCCAGACCTTGGCTCGTGTTGATCCTAAAATAAACCCGGTCTCGTGTCCTTGGATGGCGTGTGTGGTACGCACATTAGGCAACCCCAACCAGTCGAGCCTCAGCGTTTCGAGTCGAAATATCTGGCGGCCAGAATTCCAGCCCTAGGAAATTCCCCTCATGTCCCCGGTTCATAATGACTACCGATGAACAACGAAGAGATGCTTTAGTAACTAGAAAACATTACCTACCATTCCGAGCACGGTTCAATTCCCTCGATCGCCGCTTGTCAAGGTCACCTGTCAACTACATTGCTTGTACTACTACTACTACTACTACACAAGGATGATCACAAAATTGAGCCAGTTTGTTCGTGCCTAGTACTTGAGTTAATATATCAGGCAATGCACTGGTATGAAGGGATTATCCTTTTACTCTGCATATATAACTTGTCTGAAGTCTAACTAAGCAAAATGTTTGACCAAATCCTTTCTTAAGAAATACAACAGGACAGATGTACGACTTGAAAATTTATTGCATGATGCAGGTTATGATATTGTTGCGAATCCTGGATCTTAAATTTCAGAAAATCCAAAAATGAGCATAAATGCTTGAAACTGAGCTTGGTCGCATGATATGGCACAAATATTACTTCGTAAGTTTTTTCTTCAGTTTGAGACAAGTTGCTTACGACAAGTTGCACAAATGAAGAGCCAAGGTATTTTGAACAAAGACCTGTCACGTTAAGGCGAACGCTTTCACTATTGAAACCATGGGCGTTTACGTGCCGCCACGAGTCCCCGCTTCTCATCGGCAGGTGCCGTCCGAGCAAGCGTGTGAGTCGACGGAGGAGTGCAAGCAGACCGCTGTGCAGGCTCACCGGGAGGCGAGCCCTTTGACCAAGCTCCACCGCCCAGCTTCGTCCCAACGGCTCCCACTTTTAATGTTGCCAGCGCCACAGTTTAAAATCAACCCTGCACTACCTGGTATCGCTACAATATTCTCTCTTCCTCGCCGATTCTCCTGTCGTCTACCTCCAACTAGCCTGACCTAAACATATGCCATGCCGCATCACGATGGTCTACCCTTAGTCTTCCAGTTTCCTAAGGAAGACACCCAGCCGGAGTCTCAAGAACATAAGGCGCTTTGGGACAAGCTTGAACTGGCCTTGTGGGAAGATGTCACGCCTGTCCCCGCTCCCGTTCCGGCTCCCATCGCCCCGACTGCACCAGCGCCCATCCCCGTGGCATTGATGGGATGGGAGCCGCACATTGTCGCTGAGCTGGATCCCACGGGGTTTCACGAGGTCCCCGCCGACTTTCACGCGCCCGTGCACTTGCCAGCGCATGCGCCTGTGCGTGCACTGACGCGCCCGCCCGTGCTGGTGCATGTGCACCTGCCAGCGCATGCGCATGCGCATGCACTGACGTGCGTGCCCATGCCGGTGCCCATACACACGAATGTCTCCGCCACACCGTTGACAGCGCATGTCCCTGCACGGGTGCCAGTGCCCCCCTTAGTGGCATGGATGTCTGCCGTCGACTGATTCCTTGCACCAACACCAGTCGCCTCCTCCCGCCAGTTGACTCGCTCCGAAGTCTAGAACATGTTGGCCTTCCTTGAAGCTAGGACAACGTCCATGTGTACACCAACAATGGCGCAAGACGCCGCCGTCACCGTCGGTCAGTGGCCCGACGACACACAGAGCACGGCAGAGGAGCTGCTTCCCACCGCAAGACGCCCCCGAAGCCGCCGCGTAATCTAAATTTTCCATGAAAAAAGTTCGGATTGGCATGCTTAAAATCCGAACGTTTATCATTTCCGTTTATTTTATATCGATCATCGTATAATTTAAAGTCGGAGTCACACTGAACGAATTCTATTGTTTGATCGATTGAATGTTCTGCTAGAGCCATATCAAATTAAATATAAAACTTCATCAAGCCACATGTATTCCTTGTCATCCAACGACCTAGACGGCTTCAATGTCAAGCGCTCAACACATTTAGTGTGAAGTTAATTTCATGCCAAAAATAATGCTAATCACATAATAACACGCAAACAATATCCTACTTAATATCCGCATGCACTTAATATACTTCCAAATTAACGTGCATTGCACGTACACACTGACTAGTGCTGCTAGTACGTGAAACCGGTGCCGTAACTTGTGAACGCGTCCAGATTTGGTCAACGGAAACATCGCCCGCGAGTTCTTCGTGTTTGCACGTGCGTCTAAACGCAGAAGGGGAGGAGAGAGAGAGATACCACACATGGAACCCACCAATAAGTGAAGGCGAATAGTACTAAAAATAATATTACATGTTATCCATTAAATAGGTTGTGGTAATATAAAAACATTATGTGAACAAGGGGGGGTACAACAAACATTGTTGTTCTACGTATGTTGCCTATTGACGTGCGTCTTTTAGGCCCTGGTCGCATGTTCGATCCTTGTCCTTTATTTTTTAATTTGCATATGGGTCCAAATTTGTTTCATGACATGTGGGCCCCTCTGTGTGTAGTTTGTAGCACTTTAATTTGTGGGTCAAAATTTGTTCCATTCCAAGTGGACTATTGGTGTTTAGTTTTGTAGCTTATTTATAATAATTAAAGAGAACAATAGAGTTTTTTGCAATAATACCATGGTGCGACGTTGAAGGTGAGAAAGGACGTGCGAGAGAGCGATGACCGAGCCAGAGGGAAATCAACTAGGGGAGTTGCGGGGGTTGCAACGGTGTTTGGAGTAGTTGTGGGCCGAATGCTACGAACATATAATCTAAACCGACCAAAATAAATGCCTACACAAATTAATCCAAGGTTGGAGTGCCCCTCGCAATGTAAATAGCTCCGGCTTTGCGAGGGAGGGCGAGGTAGCTTCAATGCGTGGAAGATACGGTGTGAGAAACCGAGGTCAATCGAGAGACATATAGATAGAGAGACAAAGTGAGTGTGGTCTGACATTCATTGAACAGATATATATGCTCTGGAGAGACATTGTCCGATTGAGCTTTTGGCAAGGGTGAGGGCTGTAAGATAGAGCTTGAGAGATGATCCAGTCACAGACGTGTAGATATATTTTGTGTGTGGGAAGAAGCAAGGTTAATCGATCACATAGGGTCATCGTGCGATCGAAAGAGTGAGACGGGTTGGAGAGAGTGACCTAGATAAACAATGCGCGTGGGAGAGTATACAATGTGAATAGGTCGAATTTGGCTAAAACATGGTGATATATCGTTTTTGTCTGAGAAAGAGCAAGGTCAATCAAGACATACAGAGAGAGAGAGAGAGATTGAGTGAGCGTGGCCCGCCATGAGGTCAAAAGAGTGGGGGTGGCTTGGGTGGACTGACCTAGATAGACAATCTGCATGAGAGAGTATAGAGTGTGTCGATCGAGGCCCGAACGGGGAGATATATCATTTGTGTGTGAAAGAAAACGAGGTTAAACGAGACTCGAATAAAGAGAGCGAGACTGAGCGAGTGTGGCCCGCCGTGCGGAAGAAAGAGTGAGACAATCTCGAGGGAGTGACCTAGATAGACAACATGCGTGCGTGCACACGAGAGGTTGTGGGAGGGGGCTAGATAGGCAATGCATGTATTTAGCGCGAGAGGGTGAGAGGGAGAGCGAGAGAGATAGAGCTTGGCATGGGGTGCAATGGCGAGTGTGTGAGGTAAATACATTTGGTAACAGAGTGGAAAAAGGGTTTGTGTAGTTGAGAGACTTAGAGATCGAAACATGGAGAGAAATAATGAACGTGTGTTGGAAACTGATAGCTTCCTAAGGTGGTTAGGAGAGGAATAGACCGATATAGGA
>NC_041393.1:520079795-520092353 GCF_002162155.2 Triticum dicoccoides | reverse complement strand
GGGGGGGCTAAAAACAACATTTGAATGTACATACTATGAGACTTAATATCAATGTTTCAATTCGGTGTACATTGTAAGATTTGAACTGAGGACCATGCATATGGGTAATTATTTCGAATTCGTGCCATACTAGGTTTCGAAAAGTTGACATTGACTCAATTTGTTGTGCTATTTTGTAGGTCATATGTTTGAATCCATCCAAAAGTTTTCTCACCACCATGGTGTTCATCATATACATATGAATTTGTATTAAAAAAGTAGCGTGGATACAGTGAAATGCGAAATCCACGTTAGAATTGGAGATCGCTACGTGACACACACTCTAATTCAAACAACTAATTATGTGACACACACTCTAATCCATGTTAGCGTGGATACCGTTTTGATTTGTTTTCAAATAACTCCTCACTAATTAATTTATAGTACACCCTTTGTTCACTTTTATAAGACCTTGAAGACATTTCAGACAATGTGCAAAATAGTTCATTTTAAGTTGTCTGAAATGACTTACAAAATTGAACGGAGGGATTATATCGTTTCGAATGACTAATTATTGCAAGGAAAACACGGGCATGGTAATACATACAGATTAGTTTGCAAATGAAAGAAGATTCATTTGCATTCTCAAATGTAGGCGCACCAGGCAGACCAGGGTTGTGTCGGGGTGGTCGCGTGTGTCGGACGGACGCGTAGCACCCAACCACCCCATCCCTCTCTCCCGTAATCCCCCCCCCCAAAGGACGACGACAAAATAAGTTCGCTCTTCCACGTTTCGGATTGAAATATCTGGCGGCCCCAATTCCAGCCCTGCAAAATCTCCCTTCTCCACCATCCCATTCCGCGCCCAGATTGCTCAAATCCCTAATTTGCTGCCAACCCAAGCAAAGTTCGAATCGCCCCTCGTCTCGTCTCTTTCCCCACCTCTGTGCTGGATGACGAAGACGAAGACGACAGTCGCGCTTCACCACCGCACTGGAGCTACCTCATCTACGCCCTCGTCCACCGCACCAGGTGGTCCACCGACAATGTCGGCCACCGCAACCGGCGCCTCTCACAGACACCGACTTCCTCCGCATTAGGTGCACTTCACCGATGTTGTCTTCCAGCTCACTGGGGCTACTTCACCGAGCACATCGTCGCACCTCCGCCACCCGAGGCCGTTTGGGCTTCACCAACAGTCTCGTCCACCGCATCGTAGCGCTCTGCTGCCACTCAAGATCTGCATCCGTGCGCGGCCAGCCAACGCCAGCGCATCACCCTCAACGGCTCTAAAGTGACCTGCACTCTATCTAGGCGAGCATGCCCAAACGCCGGCCCGAACTAGGTATCCACACATCACTCCCTTGTGCACTATTACGATGATGTTTGGATATCCTTTCACTGCTCTCTTAGATTACACGCCTATGCAACTCTGACTTTAACTCTTATTTATTTTGGAGATATCATCTGAAACAAGCAAATCCATTTTTTAGCAAAGCATGACGGTGCTACGGGGTCTGGTACACATCCTGCACATCCGTATAACCTTGTATGTACTGTCCTCCGGTACAACATCAAGGTCGATTCCTCTTATTTGATCAACCATTCACCGTGTCAAAAATGTAGAGGGGGATGCAAGGAGCACAAGGCCTGCAATCCAAACAAGTGGTAACATGGACTTGTACATGGAACATCCCAAGCGCAAGCAGAGCTGCAATGAGCCTGTACAACGAGCTAGCGTAAGTCCATGCATTTCATTTAATTCGTACTAGCATTCGTGTATGATTTGTGTGAAGTGGCGGATCCACCAATTCAAGTTACCAGGGGCGGACATTTAACTTAAAAAATACGAAGGCACTTGCACTCCGGAAATCAACATAACTTGAGAAATGTGAAGCTACATGCACTTTGAAAACCAGCTAATGATCCAAAGTAGTTCAGATTATAAACACTAAATGATGCAAGCAGCAAAAAACACAAAATGCAACATGGTGTACAAGGACTACAAACATGGTCTGTACCTGCTTGAATTATTCATTCTCTGGCTGAAAATATCGAAGTGTAATTGCACCTATAACCAGTGCGCAAACTGCATATCAATATATCTATCCTGCACAAGTATGCCAATAGTTTCAAACAACATATTAGAAAAGTATTCATGCTATGTTGTCATGATACGGGGACTTTTTGGTAGATGGCATCGAGGTTTCCTAAAGCTATGAAAATGCACTATAATTTGCTTGTCATCAATGCCTGCAAATCTTTGTCTCTCTCAACATAGAAGATCATCATTAGACACTAAATCCTTCAATGAGCTTGCAAAATGCTTGCATTAGATCCCTCATTAGACACTATATGTTCATCACCAGGAGCATGTAAAATGTTTGCATCAAATCCTTCATTAGCAGTCTGTTCATTTGACACTTCAGGGTCAAGAACAACATGAGCTTGTATGTTTGCACCAGAAACTTGATTAGATATATCAGATTCAGTCAATTCAGTATTGATTTGGGGAGTTATAAAATAAGTGGAAATTGGGTTCATTTTTTCATAGATTCCCTACATACAAGCAGTTTTACAACACCGTCAGGTTTAACTATTGGACAGAAATTGAAGAGTTGAATTAGATATAATCAGGGATGTGATGTACCTGCTCGTTGTGCATGCTACTCTTGCAAGCTGCGACTGTCCGTTTGCGCAAGCTCGATGACATGCCTGTGTTGCCGCCGCTGCCTCCCACGCAGGCTACACCCAGGGTTGGATCTTCATCTTCTTATCATTCCGTTCGCTTGAAGCCTGGCAACCGCCCTCCAACGAGGGTGCGAGGAAGTGTTGTGTCGGTCTGTCCAGCGACGGCTAGGTTAGGAGTGAACCAGACTGGAGGCTGGAGTGAATGAACTGGGATTTTCCTGCTGTCGATCGATATGGGAGGCGCTCGTTTGGGCCGTGAGCCTGCTATAGGGCCTGCCTTGCACTTATGTTATTGGCCCATCCAAATTGAAACATTTTTCTTCATTTTTACATTGCCTGCTCATGCGTTGGGATGAACAAAACTAGCCTAGGCCAACCTCGATGACTCAAACTAGGTGCACACTTTCCAACCACCTGAGGCGGCCGCCCATACCATCCCCTACGGTGGCGTCGCCCTTTTTGCGTGTATGATTGGGTAGTGAAAAATATTCCAGTGGCGCTTTTGATTTACCCACAGAATGGTTAAATTGCTTGTTTCTATGAACCGAGTTCGCCAATAATGTGAAGGATGCCAGTTTTTCATCCTATTGTAGATTGCGTAGATCTCGCTATGCCAAAAGTAATCGCATGAAATATACAGTAAAAGCCAGTGTGATGTGTGTGGCTCCAACTAGTCTGACTACACGTCCTCATATAACATATCAAGGATGCACCATCTTACCAGATTAACCATTCAACTTACCAATGCAGTGTGGGAAGAAAGAAGTATTGGGACTGCGTATCCAAGAAATTGATGCCATGGACTCCTTCGTACAACCTTGTAAGCGAAAAAGAAGTTGCAGTGTGCCTATACAAAGAACTAGCGTAAGTTCAGTTACCTGCTTCTCGAAATTTTAGTTAGGAACCTATTGCAAAATTGTTCAATTACGTTGCTTGGCTTAATTTAGTTTGCTACTCATTACATAATGCCACAGCTCATTAATCCTATTGTAGACTACGCCTATCTATGTGTTTGATATTTACTGTTAAGAATTACCTATTTGCCTTAACTTAAATAGCTACTTGTTTGTTTAACTGCTTTGCTACTACAACAGCGGGTTACAATGATGTCAAGAACTACTTTTCAGCATCCAATTGAAACTCTTTAATTCCTTATTTGTTGAACTGGTTTGCTGTTATAACTCCTAGTTGAGATGTTTTACTAACTTCAACTTTTTTTAATCCAATCGGAACATTAATGGCAAAATAGGTTAGCCCAAGATCAAAGAGCGAGGTCCCCATGGATGTTGCACCATCCCACAGCAGTGGCACCGGCCCAATCGTGCATTATGAATTGCCAACTACTGAAGATCTAGAGGCTAAACTAGTGGTACAAAGAGATTCTGCTTCTGCAATTAGAGATGAAGTTGACATGTTGAGGAAGTAAACAGCACAATCGCAAGCAATACTCAAGACAACCATTAAATATTTGGTGGATTTCAAAACGAAGCAAGCTGAGACTGACCACATTGTTAAGGTCCTGAAGGAAAAAAGCAAATTAAATTCCCACTTGGTAAATCATAGGTGAAATATTCTTTCCACCGTTGAATAACCTTTGTGTTGTTTGTTCATGTAATCAATCAAACCATTTGTTTTAGAGATCATGTAATAATTGTTTTTTGTTTTTTGTTTTTTGGTTTGTAATTTTATTTGAGCACAAGTCTGTATTAATTGATAAGACTCGGATACATTTCATTTGGATTGTTGTGACATACCTACAAATATGCCAATCGGGCTGAATGTGCATTCAGCAATAATAGTAGTATAGATGGACCATAAGTGGCACGCATCGGAAAGGGCCAAGATGCTGGCTAAAAAGGATGTTGTTGTAGCAAAACAAAGTACAGCGGCCTGGCTTATGTATGTTAGTTGATATTATTGATCCATATACTCTATAAGTGTTTATATGTCTGTTAATTCTGTACATTCTTGGTTGATTGACTCGGTATTTGACTCTTGATACATCACTTGTGTACATATCTAAATGGGAGTACACAATATGCTGCGTGTGACATTTGAGTTGGACATGAAGTGTTCCAAATATTCGAATTCACCTTAAACTGGATTCTAGCTTCTGAATTTGAGTATCGACATTTGGAAACCATATTCATATATGACAGTGGAATAGATCTTTGTCGTTGTTTTGAAGATATATATAAAAACACATAGAATGATTTATAAAGATTCATATAGGAATACAAAATGGATTCGAATTTAGTTGCCAGGCTAAACATGGATGCTTATTGTCCCACAATTCGAAAGAAGCGGCAAAAAGTCCACTCCCACGTCGGCTGCCCGAAGCCAAGTGTTTGGGAGATGGAAATTACTGTCTACCCATTACACGGACAATCCATCGGCCCGATTTCCACTACTCTAAATAAAGGTAGGTTAGTAACTTCAATTAGACGTGACACGACCGCCTCTGAGCCCATTCCGACATGGTGGGCGTCAAACATGGGCGACAAAACTCATTTGATTCAAGCTCGTCCGAAAGACCTCTGTTTCTGCTTCCATTCCCCGTTCATACACGGTGGGCGGAAAAACAAACTCGACTCGGTGAAATTGATGTAGGCAAATATTTTCAATAGGGGCAGGTTTGTAACTTCACTCAGACGTGACACAACCGCCCTACCTGTCAGCCCCATTCATACACCATGGGCGCCAACCATGGGAGCCAACCACCCTCTCCTCGCCCGAAATCACTCTGGGCAAATATTGGCGAGATGCGAGATTACCGTCCTATCCCCAACCGACGAGACGTCCAAATTTTAAACGGGGGCTAAGTTCGTAACTTTCCCATATTTTAGACAGGCGCGTCCCAAAAACATGGTTCCCCATACCTCTCCCTCCATTTTCCCATTCATACACCGTCCGCGCTAGAACACCATCCCCACACCAGCCTATGTCCGCCACCCCATCCATCGCCGCTGTCCTCCACCACATCCATCGTCGCTGTCCTCCACCACATCCATCGCCACTGTCCTCCACCATGCTGGAGCGCCTACCAAGACCGCGTCGTCTACTGCTAGAGATGGATGTTTCTCATCCATGGCGATGGACCAATGGCCTTGCATCGCATCCTCTCGCTTCATTGGCACCGTCGTCCTCTTTGCCGGGGCCGCTCACACGACCTTCTCTTCCACCGCAATGGGACTTATCCCCCGATGCACCAGTCTACCATCGCAGATCTACTTCAACACCACCGACAGCCATCGCACCCCCGATGCCTACATGGCGCCGCAAGAGAGGTGGTACTTCATATCTCCTCATCTTTTTTATCTCAACCTGAAAATAGATCTTAACTTGGTTACTCTACTTTATTTTCAGCTCTTAGAATTTATTTCTTAGTTCGAAGCAAACAATGGATGCTAAATATCATTTCTTTGGTTTGGAGCTTCAAATCTGCCATGGCACAGTCATAATACGGTTTAATTGATCATGCCTAGGGTTTAATTGATCATGTTGGTTCCATGGTGGTTTCTTTAATAGAAATCGGAGGGGAAACCCTCTTTTGCTAAAAAATATGCTTAGAGTTTCCCCCTTTTATGATCACTCTACGATCAGAATACGTGCTTCGTGTCATAATAACACTGCTCCACCCATCAAGCTAAACAAGCTTAGTTGTTCAAATACAAATATGATATTATTAAAACAGAGTCATTTATTTGGTCAGCTAAATGTTCCTGAATTATTTTCGAAAATGCATGTTCGCCGCCCGGGTGTGTATCTCTACAGGGTGCCCAAGATGGGCCGGCCCACCCTGGGATTTTGGGTCGTCCCAGGCCCCGATTCCCCTCTGTTCTGCTGCGCGCTTCCGATCTCTACTCTCCCACAGCCGCCTGCCTCGCCGGCGACTTGCCGTCCCTGAACAACATGACTCTAGGAGGAGACGCCGGACTAATAGGAGGTTAGGAGCCGCTCGCCCAACAGCGTCACCGCTGCCTGGGCGCGCCGCCGTGCCTACCTTTCTAGTCTGTTCAGGGCTCAGGCGTGCAGCACCCACCAAGCCAACCCGATTTATCCTGAGATACGTCACCAACACTCAGCAGCCACTCCTCATCACCCATTTTCTAATTGATTCATTACTCATTAGGCAGGACTGTCATTAGGGTTTGTTGTGTGCTCAGTGCTACCTACACTTAATGGTTCAGATGTATTTCGGTAATCTTTAGTACCTCTAAAGTTCATAGGGTTTTCAAAATTCCGGCCCTCGGGACAGACACTAGTCATTTTGGATTGTTGGTCATAGTGACATTGACCCAGATTACTACTGCAAGCCAGGTTTGTTGACAACTTTACTTGTCTTAATCATTCGATGTAATATCCAATTATTCACGTCGATTAGTTGCAAACAATAAGTGCTAGACAAACTTCTTCATTCAGATTTTGGACGGTCTCTTACTGCAGTTACAATCCTAGTAAGCTCACAAGTAAATGATTGATTCATTACATCTATGCTTGCCTTGTCATATTTGTTGTCAATATTCTTTTAGGGTGGACCACCCTGTTTCTAAATACTGGAACCATAGACATGAGTGAATAGTATTTCTCTATGTGATCTCTATATAGAAAGAAAGTGTCATTTCCAGCTTTTACATAGGCTTCGATCTTTTACATGGAATACAATCTGCCTACTTGCTTTGTGTCGCACTACCAACACTCCACCCTTGAAGCTAAACATTATGCCAAGCATAATTCATTAGTTTATTTGTTTAAATACGAATTTCATATGATTCTAATGTTCCTAATTCATTTTTGAAATGTGTGTTTGCCTGTTATAGAGACATAAGGGGTTTGTATTTCCGTGTGTGGTCTGGTCAGCATGGTTGGGGGTGAACTTTGCATATGTAGGGGTTTATAGCGAGACACTCTTCGAGTTGAATCCTCAATGCATTCCATAGATAACTGACTACTTTTTATGTTTTCATGAATCTCAGATTCTGAACAACATCATAATGATTATGAGCTTGCGCGCATGAATAGAATAAAGCAGAACAATGCCATGGCTGTCAAACTTGGCATTAAGGGACTGAAATCAAGTCTGGATGTAATGCAATGCAAACGCTCTTCACCTACAGATTCATGCTCAGAATATGATCCTAACAGTGATTCTGAGTTATAGGGAGACCTAAGTCAATGTAGCTCCCTAGTGGAGGAGTCAGGGGAAGATGCCCTATCTTATTCACCCATCAAGGTGCTTGCTCTAAATTTCCAAGGTTACATTGGTCGCACATATCTTGCAACTAATGCTTTGCATTGCTTCTACTTTGTTGAACTGCCATTAGCTTAGTTTACACATCGTGTATGTGTATACGCTCTGCCTATCCATTTTCAGTACATATTACATCTGTCATCATACCATATTTATCCATTCAAATGATGTTCTTGTGTATCAGACGTTCAAAAGGAAGAGGGCGATTGTTGATCGTGGAGGAGCACAAGCAAAGTATTTGGAAAAGGTAGTGGCACCTGATAAATCAAATAGCCCATTATGTGTAGTTGCAATATCACCTGACCCACAGAACACCCCAACTCTAGCAGACTCTAGCCCTACTACACTGGTCATTTCTGATGCCCCAACTCAGCAGACCCCAACTATAGCAAATAGTATGATTATGCCAGTTGACATAGCACTAGGTCTACGATACAAAACCCCCATTCTAGCAAAGAGTACACCAAATCCAGTTGCCAAATCCCTTTTCGAACCATAGAGAGCCCCAATTGCAACAAATAGGACCGATGTTCCATTTCTTCCCAGTTTAGAAGATGAAGCTTATGTTGTTGTGAGGAACTTTGTGCGCATCTTTCCTTCATGGAAAGATTATACCACAGACACAGAACAATTTCTAGTCTTCCTCCACAACTTACGCGTAAGTAATGTACTATGTTATTCATGGTCATTATTGCATATGTTTCTGCTGACAGAAGACACAAGATTTCATTCTTTTAAACAGGCGAGGAGCAAACTGGATTGTGAAGACGAGCAAGGGTTGGTTGTGCTTTTCAAGCACCCGTTGATGAAGTATCATTCTTACCTAAGGCAAGCGCACTTCGATGGCAAGCCTCTGAACAAAATTTCTGTAAAGTCTCCGGTGCTACATTTATCCAGCGGTGACTGGAATAATCTTGTTACACATTGGTCTCGGCTGCAGCGTAAGGTACTGTCTATGATATCACATCTCAATTTGAACTACATTTCTGCATTTGCCTTAATGTCTCACTTGTACGAAAACTGTTAGCAGAAGAACATTCGTTCTCAAGGGACCACAGAATCTCGCAACTATACTGCACACTGCATTGCTCTTGTGAGTACCTCCTGCCCTGTATGACAATACTTACTTTCATAGTTGTTTGATTATGTAGCACCACTGCACATGTTAGCCTCGTAATCGTCCATTTGGTGGACATTATAAGATCCGTATGGACTCTTACATAAATTTAGAATCAACCCAATGCTTTTGAAGAGGTTTAGCTCTACAGTCCTCTTGTAAGGACTGAACATGGACTATCACTGTCTCCCTCCTTCCCATAATATAAGAACGTTTTGTACAGTACACCAGTGTTCAAAACACTCTTGTATTATGGTAAGATGGATTGGTTCATTGTGTAGCATTCTGCATCTTATCTCCCTTGCCCACCATTTACTAAAAAAGATCAGATCTATATTTAATCTTACCAACAAGTAGAATACACAGACAATGCCAGTGCAGAAGTGTAGTCCATTGCTCTTGTCAGTACATTTTGTCCTGTAACGCTTGTACTTCCAGGGATTGGTAGTTGATTATGTAGCATCAATCTGCATCTTATCTTCATTATCCTCTATCCCTTCCAGTATTATCATATCTATAATTACACTCTACAAAATGTAGTGTACAGGCAATGCTTATGAAGAAGATTATGTGCTGAAATTCTTGAGTTATCCTTCCCTTGACATGGAGAAGGGCATTATAAAGCCGGTGTTAACTGTTAATGTAAGTCAGTCCTTCTAAAGCCTTTATCCTCAACTGTTGTTTAATTTGCTCATACTCCCTATCGTTTATTGTTGTTTAGTTTGTTGTTTCTACCAAAATGCATGTTCGCAAGAACCATAAGTTCTAAGTTTTACTTGTAAAACCAAATTCCTTATTCATACCATGCACATTACTAAATACTCCCTATATGTATTCTTGTTTTTGTGGATGTATAATCCAGTGTGTGGTGAAGCAGCCCACGTTTGCACCTTGTCATCTCCTGTTTTATCTTACTGATGTGGCTGATGATATGAACAACATGCCATGCACATTAACCAAAATAGATACAATGATTTTCTTTTCCCTTCATCTATGCTTGTTATGTTGACATGGTAATCCAGTAGTGTGGTGAACCTCCCCACATTATGAACAATGCCAAATTATGCTATTGATATTTTGAACTTACTCTTTATTTTCTAATTTCAAATTGGATGGAATTGACAGCACAATTATCATGTTTGTTTATACACGTGCAAAACCTGTCATCTCTCTGCTTTGTTTCTGATATGCCTGATGGCATGCACAAGTCTGCTGAAGGCTGTGAGACAAACCCAACATATGTTGCAGCAAAGAAGGCAAAACATCTTGAAGATAGCGAGACAACCCCAAAGTCTTGTATTGATGCAGTGTTCAAGTTACTTGAGACTAACAGCTAGACAAGCTCACATAATTCGTTATCTCAATCAGTTAGACTTCTTCAGTTCCAAGTTCTAGCAGAAAGACATTCTGCAACTCAACATTGACTTGAAGTCCTATCTCTAAGAAAGATTGCGGAGAACACCAATGCGAACCTTATCGCTAAACAGCTACACCTGGAAGCTATGATCGACATGCTAGGCCGGTCTCATAGCCTTGCTCAGCAGCTTGCGCAGCAGTTCCCCCGCAAGGCTAACCTTTCTTGAACTGTCTTGGAAGTGGTCTCGGTTCAGTATTATTTTGTTACATTGCAATGGTGCCCAGTTTTTGTAATCTGCTTCTTCGTTGCGCTTTATGATCACTGGTGGCGAACTTCGATGCCCAGTGGATGTAATATACCTTAAATCCTTTATTGTATAGTGTAGGTTTATTCTTAGTTACTATGCCGTAATTTCTTTATTGTATAGAGTAGGTTTGTTCTTAATTCCTACTAGTTACTGCCATCGTTCGCTATCTGGAAAAAATCAGATGTAGTCAACAGGGCTGAAACATTGGACTCTAACGGGCCAAGTTTTAGGCGGGCCATAATTTGGCGGCCTGTGTCTTTCTTTGGCCCGAATGATTGGGGCCTTCACACATTGCGCCAGGCCCACAACTTACACCAGCCTATATTTTAGTTGGGCCTTTTGTCGACTCAGCACTTAGTTTGGCCCAGGTAGCGTTGGGCCATTAACATGCTGAATATTGTACTGGCCTGTTATGGCCTAGATGAAACCACGGGCCTTTAGCAGCCCGAAATGCATGTTGGGCCTCAATTTTCACTACTCGTCGATGGGACTTCAGCAGGCTGAAATGTAGACCGGGCCTTTTTGGGCCCAGTTAGCTCACATGTCATTACCAGGCCGAAACTTGTCTTGGGCCTTAGTTGGCCCATCGATATCATGGGCCTTTAAGAGGCCGAAAGCTTAGTACAGGCATCAACAGGCCGAATTACGCAACAGGCCTTTAACAAGCCAAAAGTCACGTTGGGCTTAAATTTTGCCACCTTTAGCACGGGCCGTTAGTGGGCCCGATGTCCCGTCGGACCATATATGGCCCATGGGCAGCACAGGCCATTCCCAGGCCAAAAGTCAAACCGGGCTGAAATGGACCCATGACTACATCGGGCCTCTAACAGGCCGAAAGTCACTGGGCTGTAGTTGGGCCCAAATATTCGGCAAACAATTAACGGGCTAGATCTGGCTTTGGGCCATAAATGGGCCCAATATTATTAATGGGCCAGATGCGGCTTCGGGCCATAAATGGGCCTTTATTAAGCAGGCCGTTATTGGGCTGGCCCATTAGTACCTGATTAAGTACTACGGGCCTTATACTGGGCCGGCCCTTTTAACCTATACGGGCCTTTGTTTGGCCCAGCCATGTGTCGACGTATCAGAGGCATGTCTCCTCCAATGGACGGGCGACATCTGGCCCACTTACGGAATGACACGTGTTCCCTCCAGCCAATCAAAATTTTACAGAAATTTCCCATTGGTCTAGGCTGTTAACGGGTTATCGGATCCAAAACCCGACCCAATAGCTTAACAGCATTCCGTTACGGTGGATGCCATGTGTCGGTCACCCTTGACGAAAGCACTTCTGCGACGCGCGATTTATCGTCGTGGAAGTGGACACTTCCATGATGATAATTTTGGTAATGTCAAGGAACACTTCTATGACAGCACAGGTATGACTATCTTGATGCTGTCGTAAAATCGTCATGGATGTACATGCATGACAAAAAACGTGACCTACTATGACAAACACGTATCATCACGGAAGTGTATTTTTTGTAGTGTCATTTCACCCTCTATGGACAAGCTTTACTACGTTGTACAACTCTGCTTCCAGCAAGGCGAGAAATTCTCCAACAACATTGCAGAATACGAAGGCCTAATTGCCGGCCTCAGAGCTGCGGTGGCACTAAGGGTGAAGCGTCTTACCATCAGGGGCGAGTCCCAACTCCTCGTTAACTTCTCAAACAAAGAGTACACACCGAAGGACGAGCACATGGAAGCATACTTGGAGGAGGTACGCAAAATGGAAAAACTATTTTTGGGCTTGGAATTGCAGCATGTGCCACATGGCATAAACAAGGACGCAAATGACATCGCCAAGAGGGCATCCCGACTGCTGCCTCAGGATCCAGGCATCTTCGAAGAAC
>NC_041393.1:520017713-520079613 GCF_002162155.2 Triticum dicoccoides | reverse complement strand
GAGCCCCTGCGATAGGCACCCCAGCTTGCGGCCCAACCTCGGGGGCCCGTCTGCTCCTCGGGCTCAAGCCTTAGGAGGGGTGTTGGATTGAGGAGTTCAAGGCATACTAGCTTCAGGGGACCCTGCCGGAGAAGGAAGAAGATGTGCAGCGCGTGGCTCGCCTAGCCACCGCATACTGCATCCAGGACGGTGAGATGTATCGGAAGTGACCCAATGATCGTTCTTTATGATGCATCTCTAGGGAGCAAGGGCGGGAGATGCTAGCCGACATACATGGCGGGGACTGCGGGCATCACTCTTTATCACGCACCCTCGTGGGCAAGGCATTCCGTGGTGGGTTCTGGTGGCCCACGGCACTCAGTGATGCCACTGAGCTGGTCAGATCCTGAAGCCTGCCAATTCAATGCCAAACAGATCCATCAGCCTGCTCAGGGCCTCCATACCATCTGCTCACATGGCCGTTTGCGGTCTGGGGGCTGGACATCTTGGGGACATTCCCTCGGGCGCCTGGGGGCTACCACTACCTCTACGTCGCCATCGACAAGTTCACCAAGTGGGCGGGGTAGGAAGCCGTCCGCACCATCCCGACCGGTTCGGACGTAAAGTTCATCAAGGGCCTCGTGAGCCGGTTCGGAGTTCCCAATCGCATCATCATTGACAAAGGCTCGCAGTTCACCAGCAAACTTTTCAAAACATACTGTACTAACCTTGGAATGCAGATATGCTACGCCTCGGTAGCACACCCCAGGAGCAATGGCCAGGCCGAGCGCGCCTATGCAGAGGTCCTTAGAGGCCTCAGGGAAAGGACCTTCAAGAAGAAGCTCACGGCCTGTGACAAGGGCTGGCTCGACGAGCTCGAGTCCGTGTTGTGGTCCATCTGCACCACCGCAACCAAGCCGACGGGTGAGACCCCGTTCTTCCTCGTCTATGGAGCTGAAGCGGTTCTCCCTCACGAGGTCAAGCATCACTCCACGTGAGTCTTGGTGTTTTATGAGGCATGCTAGGATGCCACGTGGGGGTGGATCTCATGCCAGGGGAGGAATGGCGCCATCAAGCCTACTCCGAGCGGCAAGGTTCCAGTAGGCGCTGCGGCGGTACCATTGTCGCAGCGTCTGCCCCAGGACGCTCGAGGTGGGTGATCTTGTCCTCACGCGGGTGCTCTGTAGGGAAGGGCTTCACAAGCTGTCACCCATGTGGCAGGGCCTATTTAGGATCCCCCGTGTCTCCAGGCCTGGCATCGCGCGCCTGGAAACATAGAACGGGATCCCCATTCAGAACGATTGGAACATCCAACACCTTCGGAAGTTCTACCCATGAATCAAGGATCGTGCCTGTGAAGGTCTCCGCTCGTGACACTCTCATGTAATAATGAGTGGGGATGCACATGCCCTAGAGTCTCCTAAGTGTCGCCTGCGGGCCTCATGGGGGCTCCCTCCCACGTCCTAGTGGCAGCACTTAGCTCCGCGCTGGTGAGAAGACTAGACTAGGTGACGGATGCGGCTGTTATTTTGCTTGCTTTCTGTAGTTGGTTCACAATTTCTTAATGGAATTTGGATTTTTTGCGTTTTGATTCGCCGAAGTTGGATTTTCTCTCTTCTTGCTCTGCTCATTCTCAGTCTTGGCCTGGGAAGAGCGGCAGTTGCCCGTTGCTCCTCCTCACGCATCCCACGCGTGGGGGCTAGGAAGGTATGCGCGTTTGAGTTCACCAGCACGCAAGCACACCTCACCAAAACCCCGTTGTCCTAGTGTTTCGGCCTTCTTAATCCTCGCGAGACGCCCTCGATTGAGCTCATGGGCATGCACACCCTCTTATGTCCGTGCCCCCGGGCATCACGACGCGGTGCACTGAGCCACAGTCGACCCACGTCTGGGGGCTCGCGCAAGGAGGAATGAGGTGCCCTGTCATGATTCCTAACAAACTCTGCAGCAGCTCTACAACGTCTTCGGAGGCCAAAGGCTCCCGAGTCGTCAGGAGGGGGACTCCGCCAGATAACGAAGGATGCGCCCTCGCGAGGTGGGGAACTGTCGCAAGCATATCGAGCTAAGTTACCCTAACCGCGCCTACTCGGAACACAGATATCACAACATAGCATCAAGATAATAGGCATAACACAACAACATTGTTGCCACAATTCATTACACACCCCAGCGGGGCCCTCTACTTTTTTCAAAATGCAGGAGAAAGGAAAGGTTAAACAGAAGTGGCACGCACGACTACAGCAGCTCCTGAGGCCAGGCTCCAGCAACCCCGGGCTCAGTCCGGGTCCTCCTCGTGCTTCACCGGAGCGCAGCGATGGGACAACCTGTTGCCTTCCAAGATGCAAGCTCGGTGGCGTGGTGGTTGGTCATAGCCGCTGCTGCTGGTGCTCTCGCCTGAAGAGGAGCCGCCACTGCTGAAGGAAGCACGACCATCACCAAGGGAAAGATCACCCTCGTCATCATCACGACCGTCGTCAAGACAAAGCTCATTGTCGGCGCTGCCGTCTTCTGGGCAACACCCTGCGCGGCGGCCATCCTCCCTGAACACCCTCACATAGAGAATCGCGAGGCTGTCGTACTTGAAGTGGAGGGTGCACCTCCTGCTCAGGCCTCTTGCGCGGCTAAACACCTCCCAACCACGGGTCAAGACCACACTGACTGCCGCGGTGACCTTGACCCCGAGCCACGAGGCCCTGCTGCAGCAGCCGTCAACCTGCAGCTAGAGGATGTCGAGCCCCGTTGCCGGCAGCTCATCGGCAAAGAAGCGTGGAAGCCGGAGAAAGGTACTGGTGGGCCTCTCCGACCACACGATAAACTTTGGGAGCACATTTGCCGAAGGGAAGCACGACCAAGGAGGCCAAGCGACCACGGCGCGCCTTCCCTCATCGTGGGGGCTGCCCCATTCCCGATGGCCCCCACCACAAGAAGAAGCGCCGCCATGGCTATAGAAGGAGACGCCAGCCCCCGGAGAAGTGCGCCCGCGCCCCTTGGGAGCTGCCGCCCGGGTCACATCATGCTTGTGGGGACGGCCGTGACCCCTCTTGGCCGGCCGCGGAAAACCTCCTCGTCGGTGCCATGGATTCTGCAACTACGGTAAGACGGAGGAGAAGCAGGAGTAGGCAGTGAGAATAAGGAGATGAGCGAGGGGGTGAGGGAGTCCTGGATTAAGGGGTCCTCGGACAGCCGGACTATATACTTTGGCCGAACTATTGGACTATGACGATACAAGATAGAAGACTTCATCCCGTGTCCGGATGGGACTCTCCTTTGCGTGGAAGGCAAGCTTCACGATTTGGATATGTAAATTTCCCTCTCTGTAACCGACTCTGTGTAACCCTAGCCCGCTCCGGTGTCTATATAAACCGGAGGGTTTAGTCCATAGGACAAGGACAACAATCATAATCATAGGCTAGCTTCTAGGGTTAGCCTCATCATATCTCGTGGTAGATCAACTCTTGTAATACTCATATCATAGAGATCAATCAAGCAGGAAGTAGGGTATTACCTCCATAGAGAGGGCCCGAACCTGGGTAAACATCGTGTCCCCTGCCTCCTATTACATTAGCCTCAGACGCACAGTTCGGGACCCCCTACCCGAGATCTGCCGGTTTTGACACCGACATTGTGCTTTCATTGAGAGTTCCACTGTGTCGTCATCATAAGGCTTGATGGCTCCTTCAATCATCTACAACGATGCGATCCAGGGTGAGGTTTTCCTCCCCGGACAAATCTTCGTATTCGGTGGCTTTGCACTGTGGGCCAACTCGCTTAGCCATCTGGAGCATATCGATAGCTACACCCCTGGCCATCAGGTCAGGTTTGGAAACCTGAATTACACTACCGACATCCATGGAGACTTGATCTTTGACGGATTCGAGCCCATGACAGGTGCGCCCTACGGCCGTGATGAGTATGACTTAGATCTACCATCAGACGGCGATTAGGAGATCACACATGCGGCTGCCCCGGCTCTAAATCCGGAGCAGATCATGCCGTCCGTGGACAGGGGGCTAAACCCCACCACGGAGGCCGCATACTCTACGGTGTTGGAGCCGAACACAAATTTAGCCTCTGTCGATGCCTGTGCCGTCGGACCCCCAGAGTCGTCTCCGGATACGGGTTCCAAACCGCATGTGTCCGCGCCCGTCGAAACGGATTGGCGCCGATCTTGGAGTTTACCTCCGCGGACATCTTTCAGCACTCACCCTTGGGCGACATGTTAAATTCATTAAGATTTCTCTCCTTGTCAGGAGATTCTTGGCCGAACTATGTCTGGCTTGAGTGGGATACGGACAACAAAGAATTTCGTTGCCTACCCTACACCCACTTAATAGCCACTGTAGATGACTTGACCGACATGCTTGACTTCAACTCCGAAGACATCGACAGTATGGATGATGATGCGGGAGAAGAAGAGGAACCACCGCCCATAGGGCGATGGACAGCCACCTCGTCATATGAAATTTACATGATGGATACCCCAAAAGAAGATAATGGCGAGAACAAAAAGGATACAGGTGAGGACAAACCTCCCGAGAAGCAGCCGAAGCGCCGACGTCAGCGGCGCCGCTCTAAACCATGCCATAGTAAAAACAGTAGTACCGGCACAGGGGACAATAGCACTCCAGACGATGCCGAAGATAATGAAGACGACCCCGGCCAGCCAGGATTCAAACAGGCCGGACGGGATGACGGTCAAGCAAACCCTGATGAACAGGCCATGAATGTAGACTCAGAGAACGATAATCACATGTCCCTCTCTGAAGACGAGGTGAGCCTCGGCGACGATGAATTTACCGTACTAGAGGACCCCGTCGAACAGGAGCGCTTTAAGCGTCGGCTAATAGCCACTGCAAAGAGCCTGAAGAAAAAACAGAAGCAGCTTCAAGCTAATCAGGACTTGCTCACTGATAAATGGACCGAGGTCCTGGCAGCCAAGGAATACGGTCTCAAGCGCCTGAACAAAAGCTACCCAAAGCGCAGGTTGTTACCTGAATTCGACGGTGAAGCACTAGAGCCTAAACTACCAGCGCGGGATATAGCCGACCGGCCCCCAAGTGGCCAAGACAAACCGACCCGCGTCGCCGAACAAGAAAAAACACACAAGCTAGAGGATATACAAATGACCTGCGGCACGACTTGAAAAAGAGAACATGTCAACCTAGATCGATCTACGGATCGCGGGGGCGCCCCCTAGTGCGCGACGACGGTCGCCACACTGGGTACAATAAAAAACAAATTGTCCGGGCCGAGTACCGAAGATCAGCCCCATCCAAATTGCGTCGCGACGTAGCCCGACATAGAGGCGCCGCACACCCCCTGTGCTTCACTGATGAAGTAATGGAACATGAGTTCCCAGACGGGTTTAAACCCGTAAACATCGAGTCGTATGATGGGACAACAGATCCTATGGTGTGGATTGAAGACTTCCTTCTCCACATTCATATGGCCCGCGGTGATGATCTCCAGGCCATCAAGTATCTCCCACTAAAACTCAAGGGACCAGCTCGGCACTGGTTGAATAGTCTGCCCAAAAACTCCGTCTGCAGTTGGGAGAACCTGGAGGACGCATTTCTCGACAACTTCCAGGGCACTTATGTACGACCACCGGACGCTAATGACTTAAGTCACATAATCCAACAGCCCTGAGAGTCAGCTAAGAAATTTTGGACTCGGTTCTTAACTAAAAAGAACCAAATCGTCGACTGTTCGGATGTCGAAGCCCTAGCGGCCTTTAAACATAACATCTGGGACGAATGGCTAGCCCGACAACTTGGACAAGAGAAGCCGAAATCCATGGCAGGCCTTACAATGCTCATGACCTGCTTCTTTGCGGGAGAAGATAGCTGGCTAGCACGCAGCAACAGCACCTCAAGTAAGCCTGGGCATTCCAAATCCAAAGAGGACTAAGGCAAGCCTGGGCGCAGCAAGCACAAGCGCCGAAACAACAGTGATAGCGCCGAAGACACAGTCGTCAACGTCAGATTCAGTGGCTCTATTACCGTCTAGAGGAAGAAACCATTCAAAAGAAACAATTCGGGCACATCCAATTTGGACCGCATACTCGACCGTTCATGCCAAATTCATGGCACCAAGGAACACCAGCTAATCATAGCAACAAAGAATGCTGGGTCTTCAAACAGGCCGGCAAGTCAAATGCCGACAACAAGGAGAGGGGGTCGCAAAGCGACGACGATGAGGAGGAGACCCGACCTCCAAAGATAGGAGGTCAAAACAAGTTCCCTCCGCAAATCAAAATAGTGAACATGATATACGCCACCCATATTCCCAAATGGGAGCGGAGGCGCGTACTCGGGGATGTTTATGCGATAGAGCCAGTCACCCCAAATTACAGCCCATGGTCACCGGGCCCAATCACCTTTGATAGCAAGGATAACCCGAACAAAACGCGTGAAGGCGGATCAGCCGCACTGGTCCTCGACACAATAATCGACGGATTTTGCCTCACGCGAGTCCTCATAGATGGTCGCAGTAGCCTGAATCTGCTTTATCAGGATACAATGCACAAGATGGGCATAGATCCTTCAAGGATCCAACCCACTAAAACCACCTTTAAAGGTGTAATACTAGGTATAGAGGCATACAGTATAGGCTCAACCACACTGGAGGTGGTTTTCAGATCCCCAGAAAATTTCAGAAGCGAAGAGTTAATCTTCGACATTGTCCCTTTTCACAGTGACTATCACGCACTGCTTGGATGAGCCGCACTTGTCCGATTTAATGCGGCGCCGCACTATGCTTCCCTTAAGCTCAAGATGCCTGGCCCACATGGCGTTATAACGGCCAATGGAAACACCAAATGCTCCCGCCGTACCGAAGAGCGCACCACGGCCCTCACGGCATAAGGACGGAGTGGCCTCTCGTTGCTGGAAATTAATTCGACAGCCAGGCCCTGGGACACTGATAAAAGAGTCTGAACTATCTCGCGGCTCGATAGCTCAGCTTCATTAATAATTCAGAAAAGAGCGGTGGCGCAGCCAGGTGGTCTCCCACCATACGGATCAATCGCTAGGGGACACACAAATATTTGTTGCATTTTCTTTTCAGGTTTCACCCTTTTTGGCCTAGGTCATCATCGGGCGACCTGGCGACCGGACCCATGAAGGAACGGACACATCACGATGGGAGATAGCTCGAACACACAGGGGAATCCCTAGATATTTCCCTCGACGATCACCATACTATCATCCGGATCCGCCTATAGCTCCCGCCCTGGCCACAGCAGGTTTTCAGGTCATATTCCCTTTTATCCACTACTTGTATTCGTACGCCTTGACGTATTATTCAATTACAAAACTGTGGCTGCATATGACGTTCACTTGATGTCTTCTTTTTATTTTTATTGACATTCTCTGTCAATTAGCAGCTGTACACTTTGGTACGTATCAATATGCCAGGGGCTTTACTGCACCCATAATACGACAAACAAGTCCGAACACCCTCGCGGTTGTTCGGTACCCCGAACTTATAGCACTATATGCATCAGCTCTGAATCATGTCTTTGGTCAAATGTTTGGTTTCCCGGCTCCCATGTTTTGCTACCTTACGTTCTGCTATATCGGCTAAGGCGGCATAGGGACAACTACTGCGATTGTGTCCCCGTTCTTCCAAACGATCACCTCAGTAGAGAAAGCCGAAAACTGACTGTCATGATGTGGCGAGAGCTGGTCGCTGTTCGAGAGGTCTCAAAATCCATAAAGATTTCTTCCGCATTATGCGATAATTAATGCAGTGTGCGATGGATCAGTTTTCCGATCAAATGCTGATAGAACCCCTAGTCCGGTCTTCCGAGCACTAGGGGTTGCACCTACTTTTCTTTCGTCAAACTCCTATGGCTAAGTGAGGCTGATAAAGCCGTATAGTCTGATTGCCTCGTTCATTACGCCGAACACCTTGTTAAAGGACCCAAAACTGGGGTAAAGGGTGTTTGGATTTATCCCGAACACCCCCGTACTTTCTACGTGGGGGTGGAAGCCAACTCTCAAAATTAATATAACTAAACGGCCGCACAAGAGGCAAAATTATTAAACAAGCACTACATAGTAACCTTGTTTCATATGACAACGCCGGACGACATGAACATTCATGGGTAAATAATGTCCTGGTCACAATGCTCCGCCACAAGGCGGGATTCCTCCAGGACACCTTTGTAGTACAATTCAGGCTTGCAGTGCTCCTTTCCTTCGGGTGGTCCTTCGGTCATCAGTTTAATAGCGTCCATCTTCAGCCAGTGCACTTTGACATAGGCGAAAGCCATTCGAGCACCATGAATACAGAATGACCGCTTGATCACGTTAATCAAGGACAGGCGCTAACGAGCCGCTTAACGAGCCCGAAGTAGCTGCTAGGAATTGCTTCGGCAGGCCATAGCCGACCTATCAAGTCTTTCATGGCTAGTTCGGCAGCCGTATGCAGCTCGACCAGATCGATAAAGGGAACAGGATATTCGGGCCCAAGGTATTGCGACCAGAACAGCTTCTCCGTAGAACTCCCTTCTTTGGCTCAATAAAATTGCACGACATCAAATATACTGCGCGGCAAATCCGCAAACGCCCCAGGAGATCCCCGAATTCGGGTTAGCAACAGGAATCTCTCCTTCACATACTTGCTTTTCATAGAAAAAGCCTTACCCGCGGTGGTCTTTCTGGCCTCTCGGATTTCCTGGAGAGCGCCTTGGGGCTCGTTCCGGGCATCGCGTGCGGCTTGCTGGGCCTGGCCGAGTTCGGATTCCTTGTCCGACAAGCTTTGCTCCAAGGTCTCGCACCTCTCCACAGCTTCCTGGACTTCTTGTTGAACCTCAACCACCCTGGCCTCATGTTTTTCACGATTGGCCTGCTCTTTGGCTACCCTCTTTTCGGCTGCGGCCACTGCCTTCTTAAGAGTTTCGACTTCAGACGTCGCTCCTGGCGCACAACACGACGTTCTTCCTCAAAATCAATCATCGATTGATAATAAATCAAGACAAGATTTTACATACCTTGTTTATCTTCCAACTGCTTCTTTACTTGGCCGAGCTCTTCTTTGGCCTGCTCCAGACACTGCTTCTGTCCGGGGAATTCCGCAGTATGAGAAGCAGCAGTCAACAACGACGCCTACTTAGACAAAACATGAAAATGAATAAGGGTGTTGCATGGTCAGTTCCCTGCGAGCACATGTTGGATCCTGTGTCTGTTTTTTTCTCGAACACCGAACAGTGTAACAGGGGCTACTATCTATACTATGACACTCTTCAAACCTCATCACTTACCTTGAAGCCTATTAAATAGATGGTACATGCTTCAGTCAGCCCTCTTTCCACGGACTGGATCTTCTCAATCACCGCACCCATAAGGGCGCGGTGTTCCTCAATGATGGAAGCGTTATTTAACCCTGCCAACAAAGCATTTGGCACCTCTGGCTGGACAGAGGTCGCCGGTGGAACAGGCACACCCCCTTCTTTCAAAGAAGGCTCCCTGCCTAATTCTGGAACCTTGACGGTCTCCGGCACCATGTTTGGATTTGGCAACGTGTGACCGGCCGTCGGGGTTTGTCCCTCGGGTGTCGCTCGGAGGGTCTTCCCGTTCCCTCCTTGGCCTGGGCCCATTAGGGATGACACCTCGGCGGCGTCGACATGTTTGGGGGAGGTAGCCGTCGGGGGAGTTCCACTTTCCATCGCGTCCGAACCTAGTGAACCCTCCGACGAGGACTGTTCGGTGCGAGACTTGGCCGGGCTACAATATGTGTGGCTCAACACAGTCAGCATTGTGCAATAATAAGTTCAGGTATGTTAATATATTCGGATTCTGTGATACTCACGGTTTACCTAGGGGCTGGACCCTGGGATCCCACTCCAGGCTGCTATCGATGGCGGTGGTGGAATCGTCTACGGAGGAGGTTTTCCCCCTCTTAGATGACTTGGTCTCCAGTTGTTTGGAGGCTGTTCTTTTCTTTCTCCCCTTCGCTGGGGGGGATTAGCTTTCCTCCTTTTCCTCGTCCTCTTCCGAGGAAAAGCGAGCCTCTGAGTCTTCGGACGTTTTGTCCGAAACACCCCTGCGACGAAGGCCGCCCCTAGTCCCTCCAGCCTTCTTCTCGGCTTTCTTCTTGGGCGCCGTATAAGGCGCCGGGACCAACATCTTTGTTAAGAGTGGGCCGGCTTGCCCTTCTGGCAGCGGGGCCGGACAGTGGATCCGCTACGCCTTCTTCCTCCAGCCCTGGGGAAATTATTGGAGGACATGTTAAGCACTTTGTTTAAAATACGCGGCTAAAGCGTATGTTCGGTTGAATATCGGAAAACCTACCGAACTTGCGGGACGGGACAGTTCGTACCCACGATCCTCGGCTGAGTCAGGCCACGATTTGCTGAACTTGAAGAGCGCCTTCCAGATATCTTCGTGCGTTGAGCCAAAGAGCTCCGTCAGGGTCTGGCGCACAGCCGGATCGAATTCCCATAATTTGCAAGCCCTGCGTTGGCATGAGAGAATTCGATGAACCAACATCAATTGGACTATGTCGACAAGTTTGATGTTCTTTTCTTCCAGGCTCTTGACACACGCCTGGATCACTGCCAGTTCGTCTGGTGAAGAGCAGTCCAGGCCCTTCTTGGGCCAGGACGTAAGCCGCAACGGGGCTCCAGATCAAAATCCGGGATCCACGGCCCATTTGGCGCCACGTGGCTTGGTGACGTAGAACCATTGTTGCTGCCACCCCTTGACATAATCATTGAATGTACCTGATGGCCATGTGAAGTTGGGTATCTTGCTCACTGATACGTCTCCAACGTATATACTTTTCCAAACACTTTTTCCCTTGTTTTGGACTCTAACTTGCATGATTTGAATGAAACTAACCCGGACTGACGCTGTTTTCAGCACAACTGCCATGGTTCTATTTTTGTGCAGAAACAAAAGTTCTCAGAATGACCTGAAAATCCTCGGAGATAAGTTTCAGAAAATATAAAAAATACTGGCAAAAGATGAAGGCCAGGGGGCCCACACCCTGTCCACGAGGGTGGGGGCGCGCCCCCTGTCTTGTGGCCCCCCTGCAGCTCCGCCGACCTCAACTACAACTCCATATATTCCGTTTCACGGAGAAAAAAAATCAGAGAGAAAGTATCATCACATTTTATGATATGAAGCCGCCGCCAAGCCCTAATCTCTCTCGGGAGGGCTGATCTGGAGTCCGTTCAGGGCTCCGGAGAGGGGGATTCGTCGCCATCGTCATCATCATCAACCATCCTCCATCACCAATTCCATGATGCTCACCGCCGTGCGTGAGTAATTCCATCGTAGGCTTGCTGGACGGTGATGGGTTGGATGAGATTTATCATGTAATCAAGTTAGTTTTGTTAGGGTTTGATCCCTAGTATCCACTATGTTCTGAGATTGATGTTGCTATGACTTTGATATGCTTAATGCTTGTCACTAGGGCCCGAGTGCCATGATTTCAGATGTGAACCTATTATGTTTTCATGAATTTATGTGTGTTCTTGATCCTATCTTGCAAGTCTATAGTCACCTATTATGTGTTATGATACGACAACCCCAAAGTGACAATAATCGGGATACTTCTCGGTGATGATCGTAGTTTGAGGAGGTCATGTATTCAGTATGTGTTAATGCTTTGGTATGGTTCTCTATTAAAAGGAGGCCTTAATATCCCTTAGTTTCCGCTAGGACCCCGCTGCCACGGGGGAGTAGGACAAAAGATGTAATGCAAGTTCTTTTCCATAAGCACGTATGAATATATTCGGAATACATGCCTACATTACATTGATGAATTGGAGCTAGTTCTGTGTCACCCTATGTTATAGCTATTACATGAGGAATCGCATCCGATATAATTATCCATCACTGATCCATTGCGTACGAGATTTTCATATATTGTGCTTTGCTTATTTACTTTTCCGTTGCTACTGTTACAATTACTACAAAACTGCTATCTTTACCTTTGCCACTGTTACCATTACTATCATACTACTTTGCTACTAAATACTTTGCTGCATATACTAAGTTATCCAGGTGTGGTTGAATTGACAACTCAAGTGCTAATACTTAAGAATATTCTTTGGCTCCCCTTGTGTCAAATCAATAAATTTGGGTTGAATACTCTACCCTCGAAATCTGTTGCGATCGCCTACACTTGTGGTTTATCAAGACAAATTTCTGGCACCATTGCCGAGGAGCATAGCTCTATTCTCTGAGTCACTTGGGATTTATATCTGCTGATCACTATGAAGAACTTGAAAGATCAAAGAACTAAGATTTATCCCTCAACTACGAGGGGAGGTAAGGAACTGCCATCTAGCTATGCACTAGATTCTCCTTCTGTTATGAATAAGCTTGCGACACCTAAACCTGCTACTGCTATGAATTTTGATATGTCGCATGTTATTGATGATGCCATTTCTGCTATGCATGATACTTATGATGAAACTACTTCTATGCTTGATACTACTGTGCCATTAGGTGAATTTCTTGATGAACAACTTACTAAGGCTAGGGAGAATGAAATTATTGAAAATGAAATTATTGATGAAAGTGATGATTAAGGTTCTCCTCCTAACTATGAATTGCTTGTTGTTCCTCAGGGTTATGTTATGGATGAAGAAACTGCTAGAGATTTTCTTGCTTGCAATGATAGATCAGATCTTAAGAAATTGTTAGCTAAGCTGAAACAAAAGACTCTAAATGCTCGAATGAAACATGACCCTGCTTTTGCCACTTCACCTATCTTTGTTACTGATAAGGATTATGAATTCTTTGTTGATCCTGAGATTATTACTTTAGTTGAATCCGAACCTTTCTATGGCACTGAATCTGAAACTGTTGTGGCACATCTCACCAAGGTAAATGATATAGCCACCTTGTTTACTAATGATGAGAAGTCTCGCTATTATTATATCCTTAAGATATTTCCATTCTCATTAAAGGGTGATGCTAAGACTTGGTTTAATTCTCTTGATCCTGGTTGTGTGCGTAGTCCCCAGGATATGATTTATTACTTCTCTGCTAAATATTTCCCTGCTCATAAGAAACAAGCTGCCTTGCGGGAGATATATAACTTTGTGCAAATCGAAGAAGAGAGTCTCCCACAAGCTTGGGCGAGGCTTCTCCGATTACTTAATGCTTTGCCTAATCATCCTCTTAAGAAAAATGAAATACTAGATATCTTTTATAATGGACTAACCGATGCTTCCAAGGACCACTTGGATAGTTGTGTTGGTTGTGTTTTTAGGGAAAGAACAGTCGACCAAGCTGAATTGCTATTGAATAATATGTTGACTAATGAAAATAATTGGACTCTTCCTGAGCCAATTCCTGAAGCAATTCCTGAACCAATTGAGCCAACTCCTGAGCCTATTCCTAAACCTACTCCGAAGAAGAAGGGTGTTCTATTTCTCAGTCCTGAAGATATGCAAGAGGCAAAGAAATCAATGAAACAAAAAGGTATTAAAGCTGAAGACATTAAGAATTTACCTCCTATTGAAGAAATACATGGTCTTAATATACCGCCTGTTGAAGAAACACATTGTCTTGATAACCCAACACAGGTAGTAAAGGTAAATACTCTCTATAGATATGATAAAGTTGAAATTCCCTCCACTAAATTTCATATCCCATGCTTAGATGAATTTGATGACTTTATGGCTAGACAAGAAAGTTTTAATGCTTATGTTGGTAGAGAATTAAAGAATAATGCTTATATGATAAGATGCTTGAGTGATTATATGTCTAGAGTTAAGGGTGAACTTAAACTCACTAGTAAACATGTTTCTATGGTTGCCACTCAAGCTGAGCAAGTACTTAAGGCTCAAAATGAATTGCTAGATGAACTAAATAATAAACATGACTTTGCTATTAGAGTGGCTCCTAGAACTGGTAAAATGGCTCGGGAACCTTTGTATCCTGAAGGCCACCCTGAGAGGATTGAACAAGATTCTCAGAATAATAATCTAGATGCTCCTAGTTCTTCTAAGAAGAAGAACAAGAAAAATGATAGGACTTTGCATGCTTCTAGTGAACCTAATGTTGAAACACGTGAGAATCCCAATAATACTTCTATCTCTGATGCTGAAACACAATCTGGAGATGAACATGAACCTGATGATAATGCTAATAATGATGTTCATGTTGATGCTCAACCTAGTAATAACAATGATATAGAAATTGAACCCGATGTTGGTCTTGATAACCCACAATCAAGAAACCAACGTTATGATAAGAGAGATTTTGTTGCTAGGAAGCATGGTAGAGAAGTAGAACCATGGGTTTAGAAACCCATGCCTTTTCCTCCTAAACCATCCAAGACAAAGGATGATGAGGACTTTGAGCGTTTTGCTGAAATGATTAGACCTATTTTCTTACGCATGCGCTTAACTAATATGCTTAAAACAAACCCTTATGCTAAATATATGAAAGATATCATCACCAATAAAAGGAAAATACCTGAAGCTGAAATCTCCACCATGCTTGCCAACTATACCTTTAAGGATGGAATACCTAAGAAACTTTGTGATCCCGGAGTACCCACCATACCATGCTCCATAAAAAGAAATTATGTTAAAACTGCTTTATGTGATTTAGGAGCCGATGTTAGTGTTATGCCTCTTTCCTTGTACCGTAGACTTGAATTAAGTATGTTGACACCCACTGAGATATCCTTGAACATGGCTGATAAATCAACTGCTATACCTATCGGCATTTGTGAGGACGTGCCTGTTGTTGTTGCGAACGGTACTATCTTAATAGACTTTGTCATTCTTGATATTCCTGAGGACGACAGTATGTCGATTATCCTTGGTAGACCTTTTTTAAATACTGCATGTGCTGTTATTGATTGCAACAAAGGCAATGTCACCTTTCATGTTAATGGAAATGAGCACATGGTACATTTCCCGAGGAAACAACCTCAAGTTCATAGCATAAATTCTATTGGGAAAATTCCATCAATCATTATTGCAGGTTTTGAATTTCCTCTCCCTACTGTCAAGAAAAAGTATGATATTCTTATTATTGGGGATTTTCACATCCCCGTTGAGGTAACCTAGTGTCATTTTGAAATTTCTCCGGTTTCATGTTATTCGGAATGAGTTTGTTAACAAGACTTGATCAACCTTGTTAGTGGATTCATTTTGATGATCATGAGATGGATGAAACTAGAAGGCACAACCTTCTGTACCCTCTTTTTACTTTCTGTTATTTAAAATAAATAAAGAAAAAATAGTATTATCTATCTGTTTTTTGAATTATCCATGCAATAAAAAATATCCCGAAAATAGAAGTGCTCCAAATGCCGTGCAAATTTAGTATAATTTTTTATGGAATATTTGAAGATTTTAGGCACTGAAATCACTACAGGAGGGGCAAGCATCAGGCCACGAGGGTGGAGGGCACGCCCACACCCCCTGGGCACGCCCCCTTGTCTCGTGGGCCCCTGGTGGACTTCCTCCACTTATGCCAGCACCCACACACTCCATCTTCTTCCCAAAAAAATCCCCATCCAGCTCAAGCACGAGTTCTAGCTCATTTTGCTGCGATTTTCGATCTCCTTGCTCAAAGCTCCATTCACAAAACTGCTTTGGGAGATTGTTGCTTGGTATGTTACTCCTACATTGGTCCAATTAGTTTTTGTTCTAGTGCTTTATTCATTGCAAATTTTTGCTGCGTAGGTGACCATGTGCTTGAGCTTGCATGTTAAATTTATGAGGTCCCTAGTAATTCTAATGCATGATATAGGCTCTAGGCACTTGTAGGAGTAGTTGCTATCAATCTTGTTTAGTTCTATTTACTTTTACTTTGAAGTTATTAAAAAATTCAGAAATATTGCACGAAAAGAAATATGTTCAGGAAAATGTACCAAGGTGGTTCTTCAAGGAAGAAAGGACCCCGGCTCGCAATACGTGAGCTCGATGACAAATTACCAAGGGAAGCTTATGTACGGCCTTGTGAATGGCCATCGGAGCCATTTATGGTTGCAACGGGTATCAAGGATGAATTTGATGCATATGTGCGTAATGCCGACCTTGAGGCGTTCATGCAACATAAGTGCCCCCAGTTCAAGTACTTAACTGATTCATTTATGAGAAGGTTTACATTTACATCTTCACGCAATTCTCATAGTGCCCTATTTGATATTTATGATAAATCTTATACCATGGACCTGGAAGATTTTATTACTGCTTGCAAACTCCCACAGTGGGGAAGTGTTAATGATCCCCAAAAATCTGAATTTAGAGATTTCCTTGCTAGTATTATTGTGGGAGAATCTAGGGATATCACACAAGCTACCATAGGGAGCATTCAATTTCCTGCTATACATTATTTTGCTCTCTTCATTGGTAGATGCATTAACGATAAAGATGAAGCATGTCATATGTGTGTGCCTGATTTTTGTGTCCTCAAGAGTGCTATGTTAGGTTATAAAGACTATAATTTGGGGGCAATAGTTGCACGTAGGTTGCATAATAATGGTAGAGCTGGAGATTTATTTGGAGGAATTTATGCGACCCGTGTGGCAAATTATCTTGGTATAGCCCCACAAGAGGGGGGTATGATGTTGCCTCCTGCTTATTTAGATTATGACGCTATGGTCCAACATCATTTTCTTAAGAGGAATGAACAACTCCTCCAATATCGACTAATCTTTGATAGACATAGTGTTGTCCATGTTACTCTTCCTGCTCCTTTCCTTTTTGATTACCAGGCAAAAGGAAGATATGTTGTTACCAGTGAGGAAGCAGCTGAACACGAGGGGACAGCGGGGGCGGCTCGCCAACATGCCGCAGCTCAGGAGGCATTTGCTGCTGCATCTCAGTATGACCCCAGTTTCAACTACGGATATCAGCCAGACTACCCTTGGCATTAGACCAACTTAGGCCAAAAGCCTAAGCTTGGGGGAGTACGTATTTCTCACCGACTTTACATTCATGTTCACACACTATTCTAGTCGTCGGTGTTCATACTCTTTCATTGTATTATCCATGCTAGTTTAATACTCTTTTTCTAGTTTTCTTCTTGTGTGTTTGATAAACCTTAAGAAAAACCAAAAAAATTAGTTAGCTTAATTTCCATGCTTGTAGTAGAAATTAAAATGAAAAACCCAAAAGATTTCTCGTTCTTCTTTTACTTGTAGGGAGCTTTGCCATGTAAATAGTTTTTTTTCTTTTCTTTCCTTTGGGTGTCGAGAGTAGAAGACCATATTGAAAATGTTTAGTGGCTCTCATATGCATGATTGTTTATTTAACTTAGAGCCCATATTACTTTGTATTCTCTATTGAGTTGAATGCTTGCAGATTCCAGCTTAGTCCAATGCACGTGCACTATTATTATTATACACATCGTTCGGACGTGCAAGTGAAAGGCAATAATGACGATATATGATGGACTGATTGAGATGAGAAAAGCTGGTATGAACTCAACCTATTTTGTTTTTGTAAATATGATGAGTTCATCGTTCCTGATTTAACTTATTATGAAGTAAACATATTTGCAATGACATTTAGAGATTATAGTTGCTTGTGCCATGCTTGATTAGCTATGAGTTATAATGGTTTACCTTGCTTGCCAACATGCTATTGAAATGATTATGATGTGGTATAATGGGATGGTATCCTCCATTGAATGAATTGAGTGACTCGACTTGGCACATGTTCACGCATGTAGTTGAAACAAAAACAACATAGCCTTCACAATATTTATGTTCATGGTGGATTATATACTACTCATGCTTGTACTAGGTGTGAATTAATTTTAATGCATGTTTATGACTGTTGTCGCTCTCTCAGTTGGTCGCTTCCCAGTATTTTGCTAGCCTTCACCTGTACTAAGCGGCAATGCTGCTTGTGCATCCAAACTCCTTAAACCCCAAAGTTATTCCAATGAGTACACCATACCTTCCTATATGTGGTATCTACCTACCCTTCCAAGTAAATTTGTATGTGCCAAACTCCAAACCTTCAAATGAAATTTTGTTTTGTATGCTCGAGCGGCTCATGTTTCAACTAGGGCTGCCTTTATCTTCCATGCTAGGTGGGTTATTCTCAAGAGGAGTGGACTCCGCTCCTCATTCACGAGAAAGGGCCGGTAACCGGGATGCCTAGTCCCATGATCCAAAAAGATCAAAGAAAATCAATATAATTAAACAAAACTCCCCCAGGATTGTTGTTAGTTGGAGGCGCTCGTTGTTTCGAGCAATCCATGGATTGATGCTTGTTGGTGGTGGGGGAGTATAAACTTTTACCATTCTGTTTGGGAACTGCCTATAATGCATGTAGTATGGAAGATAGAGTCATCTCATAGTTGTTGCATTGAGAGTGAAAGTATGCCGCTCAAAATGTTATTCAATCTCTATTTTAAAATCGAGCTCAGGCACCTCTACAAATCCCTGCCTCCCTCTGCGAAGGTCCTATCTATTTACTTTTATGTTGAGTCATGACCTTCTTATTAAAAAGCACCCGCGGGAGAGCACTCTGTTATTTGCATGTATTACTATTGGTTTATATTGGGTATGACTTGACTGGATCTCTTTTACCATGAATTACAATGTTTAGTCAGTCCTTGATCTTTAAAGGTGCTCTGCATTTATGTTTTGCGGTCTCAGAAAGGGCTAGCGAGATACCATTTTGTTATATCATGTTATGATTGTTTTGAGAAAGTGTTGTCATCCGAGTTTTATTATTATGGCTCGCTAGCTGATTATGCCATTGATATGAGTAATTGTGAGACCGAGGTGTTATTGTGAGTACGGTTAGTTCATAATATTTGCTGAAACCTGAATGCTAGCTTTGCATGTTTACAACAACAAGAGCAAATAGCGTTTGTAAAAGTTTTTGTTTATCACTTTCAGTTTATCAACTGAATTGCTTGAGGATAAGCAAAGGTTTAAGCTTGGGGGAGTTGATACGTCTCCAGCGTATCTAATTTTCCAAACACTTTTGCCCTTGTTTTGGACTCTAACTTGCATGATTTGAATGAAACTAACCCGAACTAACGTTGTTTTCAGCAGAACTGCCATGGTGTTATTTTTGTGCAGAAACAAAAGTTCTCAGAATGACCTAAAAATCCTAGGAGATAAGTTTCAGAAAATATAAAAAATACTGGCAAAAGATGAAGGCCAGGGGGCCCACACCCTATCCACGAGGGTGGGGAGCGCGCCCCCTCCCCCTGGGCGCGCCCCTGTCTCGTGAGCCCCCTGCAGCTCCGCCGACCTCAACTCCAACTCCATATATTCCGTTTCATGGAGAAAAAATCAGAGAGAAAGTTTCATCGCATTTTATGATACGAAGGCGCCGTCAAGCCCTAATCTCTCTCGGGAGGGCTGATCTGGAGTCTGTTCGGGGCTCAGGAGAGGCGGATTTTTCGCCGTCGTCATCATCAACCATCCTCCATCACTAATTTCATGAAGCTCACCGCCGTGCGTGAGTAATTTCATCGTAGGCTTGCTGGACGGTGATGGGTTGGATGAGATTTATCATGTAATCAAGTTAGTTTTGTTAGGTTTTGTGATATGTCTCCAACGTATCTATAATTTTTGATTGCTCCATGCTACTTTATCTACTGTTTTAGGCAATACTGGGCTTTATTATCCACTTTTATATTATTTTTGGGACTAACCTATTAACCGGAGGCCCAGCCAAGATTTGCTGTTTTAGGCCTATTTCAGTGTTTCGAGGAAAAGGAATATCAGACGGAGTCAAAATGGAACGAAATCAACTGGAGAAGTTAATTTTGGAAGGAAACCAACCCAGAGAACTTGGAGTGCACGTCAGGGGAGATACGTGCTTCCCACGAGGGTGGGGGCGCCCCCCTGGGCACGCCCCTGCCTCGTGGGACCCCCGGAGCTCCACCGATGTACTTCCTGCACCCATATATACCTACGTACCCAAAAACTTCCAGAACAGAACATAGATCGGGAGTTCCACCGCCGCAAGCCTCCAGAGCCACCAAAAAACCAATCGGGATACTATTCCGGCACCCTGCCGGAGGGGGATCCCATCACCGAAGGCCATCTTCATCATCCCGGCGCTATCCATGACAACGAGGGAGTAGTTCACTCTCGGGGCTGAGGGTATGTACCAGTAGCTATGTGTTTGATCTCTCTCTCTCTCTCGTGTTCTCTCTCGTGTTCCCTCTATGGCACGATCTTGATGTATCCTGAGCTTTGCTATTGTAGTTGGATCTTATAATGTTTCTCCCCCTCTACTCTCTTGTGATGAATTGAGTTTCCCCATTGATGTTATCTTATTGGATTGAGTCTTTTATGAGAACACTTGATGTATGTCTTGCGATCCACTTGATGTTTGTTTTGGTGATCAACTTGCGGGTTTCGTGACATTGGGAACCTATGCATAGGGGTTGGCACACGCTCTTGACTCCCCGGTAGTAGCTTTGGGGCACTCTTTGAAGTACTTTTACTTTTATATTGGTTGGATGAATCTGAGATTGTGTGATGCATATCGTATAATAATGCACACGAATACTTGTGGTGACAATGGAGTATCTAGGTGACATTAGGGTTTTGGTTGATTTGTGTCTTAAGGTGTTATTCTAGTATGAACTCTATGATGGATTGAGCGGAAAGAATAGCTTTATGTTATTTTACTACGAACTCTTGAATAGTTAGAACAGAAAGGATAACTTTGAGGTGGTTTCGTACCCTACCATAATCTCTACGTTTGTTCTCCGCTATTAGTGTCTTTGGAGTGACTATTTGTTGCATGTTGAGGGCTTGTCATATGTTTTATCTATGTTATTATTGTTGAGAGAACTTGCACTAGTGAAAGTATGAACCCTAGGCCTTGTTTCCTATCATTGCAATACCGTTTACGCTCACTTTTACCACTAGTTACCTTGCTATTTTTATTATTTCAAATTACAAAAACCTAAATCTACTATCTATTTTGCACTTGTATATTCATCTCTTCGCCGAACTAGTGCACCTATACAATTTACCATTGTATTGGGTGTGTTGGGGACACAAGAGACTCTTTGTTATTTGGTTGTAGGGTTGTTTGAGAGAGACCATCTTCATCCTACGCCTCCTACGGATTGATAAACCTTAGGTCATCCACTTGAGGGAAATTTGCTACTGTCCTACAAACATGTGCACTTGCAGGCCCAACAACGTCTACAAGAAGAAGGTTGTGTAGTAGACATCAAGCAGTTTCTGGCGCCGTTGCCAGGGAGGCTTGCGCTTGAAGGTATATCTTTAGATCTTGCAATCGAATCTTTTTGTTTCTTGTTTTATCACTAGTTTAGTTTATAAAAGAAAAGTACAAAAAAATGGAATTGAGTTTGTCTCATACGCTGCATCTTTTTAATATCTTTCGTGAGTATGATGGAAAGGAAAATTGTGCTCAAGTGCTAGAAGAAGAATTACATAGAATTCTTGGCATAAAATATGGGAATGATGAGCATGATTGCAATGTTGTTAGTATGAAATCCTTGAATATCCATGATGCTAATGATATTCAAAGCCACAAGCTTGGGGAAGCTATGTTTGATGAAGATGATATTTTTTGTCCCCCAAGCTTTCATGAGCAAAACTACTTTGATGAAAGCATGCCTCCTATCTATGGTGATTATTGTGATGACACGTATGCTTTAAATAATAATGATAACCATGAAACTTGTCATCTTGATCTTAATTTTCAATCACATGATAGTTATTTTGTTGAGTGTGCTCCCACTACTATTCCGAATAAGAAGAATTTTGTTTATGTGGAGAGTAGTAAATTTTCTATGCTTGTAGATCATGAAAAGAATGTTTTAGGTGCTGGTTATATTGTTGAATTCATTCATGACGCTACTGAAAATTATTTTGAGAGAGGAACATATGCTTGTAGGAATTGCAATAATATCAAGTTTCCTCCCTATGTGCTTAAATTCTTGAAGCTATGTTTGTTTTACCTTCCTATGCAAGTTGATTCTTGTTCCCGTAAGTTGTTTGCTCACAAAATCCCTATGCATAGGAAGTGGGCTAGGCTTAAATGTGCTAGTCATATGCTTCATGATGCTCTCTTTATGTTTCAATTCTTATCTTTTATGTGACCATCATTGTCATCATCATGCCTAGCTAAAAAGGCATTAAAGAAAAACGCTTGTTGGGAGACAACCCAATATTTATCCTTACTGTTTTTGTGTGTCCACATGATTATGCTACTGTAGTAATCATGTTTTATAGCTTTTGTTTCAATAAAGTGCCAAGTAGAACCTTTGGGAAGACTTGGGTGAAGTTTATGTGATCTTGCTTTGAAAAACAGAAACTTTAGCGCTCGCGAGAATAGCTGCCATTGTTTACTGGAGAGTGATTTTAGGTTGATTCTTTTTGCAGATGATTAATAGACAAATTACTCAGGTCCAGCAATTTATTTAATAATTTTTGTGGTTCCAGAAGTATACGTTTGATACAGATTACTACAGACTGTTCTGTTTTTGACAGATTCTGTTTTCATTGTGTTGTTTGCTTATTTTGATGCATCTATGGCTAGTATTAAGTGGTATGAAGCATAGATAAGTTGGAATACAGTAGGATTTACACCAATATGAATTTAGAATGAGTTAATTACAGTACCTAAGTGGTGATTTATTTTCTTATACTAACGGAGCTTACGAGTTTTGTTTTGAGTTTTGTGTCGTTGAAGTTTTCAAGTTTTGGGTAAAGATTCGATGGATTATGGAATAAGGAGTGGAAAGAGCCTAAGCTTGGGGATGACCAAGGCACCCCAAGGTAATATTCAAGGACAACCAAGCAACTAAGCTTGGGGATGCCCCGGAAGGCATGCCCTCTTTCGTCTTCGTTCATCGGTAACTTTACTTGGAGCTATATTTTTATTCGCCACATGATATGTGTTTTGCTTGGAGCGTCATTTTATTTTGTTAGTTTGTTCTTGATGTTAGTTATAATAATGTTTTTCATCTTTAGTTTCAATAAAAAGGTCAAGGATAGCCTTTGCCATGCTTATTTTGCTAGTTTGCATGTTGCTGTTTGAAAACACAAAGTTTACCGCTGTTGCAAAAATTCCCTAGAAAAGTCAGAGAATGGTATAACGTTGAATCTTTTGAATATTAAGATCTGATAAATTTATTACAGTGGGAACTTTATGTCATAATTTTTGGAGTCAGGGAAGTATTGATACTCTTGCATTCTTTACAGACTGTACTGTTTTGGCAGATTGCTGTTATGGTTACATTGTTTGCATATGTTTGCTCGTTTAATGATTCTATTCGAGGATAGGAGTATTAAATAAGCAGAGGAATTTAGTATGCAATGTTGAATAATAATTTTAGTGATTTTTATAGTATAAAATGATAAGGTTTTGCATTGGTTTATACTAACCTATCTCACGAGTTCTTATTGAGTTTGTTGTGAATGAAGCTTTTGATAAAAAGAAGAGAAACCATGATATGAGAGGAATTAAGGAGACACAAAAGTTCAAGCTTGGGGATGCCCAAGGCACCCCAAGATAATATATCAATAAGTCTCAAGCATCTAAGCTTGGGGATGCCCCGGTAGGCATCCCACCTTTCTTCTTCAACAACTATCGGTTAGTATCGGTTGAGCCTAAGTTTTGCTTCTTCACATGAGTTGTGCTATCCTTGCATTGTAGTTTTCTTTAGCTTTGATTGCTGTTTGAATGAAGTATCAAGATCTGAAATCCTTTAATGAGAGAGAGCCATACACAAATTAGAATTTGCTAGAATACTCATTGTGCTTCACTTATATCCTTTGAGCGTGATAATTTTTGCTCTAGTACCTCACTTATATCTTTTAGAGCACGGTGGTGGATTTGTTTTAAAGAAACTATTGATCTCTCATGCTTCACTTAGATTATTTTGAGAGTCGTTAATAGCATGGTAATTTGCTTGATATTAATATACTTGGTATTCAAGATATTTGAAACTTTCTTTTGAGTGAATTGAATACTAAGATAAGTTTGATGCTTGATAATTGTTTTGAGATAGGGAGGTGATAATATCAAAGTCGTGCTAGTTGGGTGATTATGAATTTGAGAAATACTTGTGTTGAAGTTTGTAAGTCCCGTAGCATGCACGTATGGTTAAAGTTGTGTAACAAATTTGAAACATGAAGTGTACCTGGCTTGTGCATCCTTATGAGTGGCGGTCAGGGACGAGCGATGGTCTTTTCCTACCAATCTATCCCCCTAGGAGCATGCGCATAGTACTTGATTTTTGATGACTTCTAAAATTCTGCAATAAGTATATGAGTTCTTTTGACTAATGTTGAGTCCATGGATTATACACACTCTCACCTTTCCACCTTTGCTAGCCTCTTCGGTACCGTGCATTGCCCTTTCTCACCTTGAGAGTTGGCGCAAACCTCGCCGGTGCATCCAAACCCCGTGATACGATACACTCTACCACACATAAACCTCCTTATATCTTCCTCAAAACAGCCACCATACCTACCTATTATGGCATTTCCATAGCCATTCCGAGATATATTCCCATGCAACTTCCGTCATCATCATCATGACATACATTACTTTTGTCATATTGCCATTGCATGATCATGTAGTTGACATCGTATTTGTGGCAAAGCCACCATGCATTATTTTCACACATGTCACTCTTGATTCATTGCACCATCTTGGTACACCGCCGGAAGCATTCATATACAGTCATATCTTGTTCTAAGTTTTGAGTTGTAATCCTTGTGTTGTAATCAATAGAAGTGTGATGGTCATCATTATTAGAGCATTACCAAAAAAAAGGCCAAAAAGAAAAAAAGAAAGGCCCCAAAAAAAACAAAAAAAAGGGCAATGCTACTATCTCTTTTTCCACACTTGTGCTTCAAAATAGCACCTTGTTCTTCATGTAGTGAGTCTCATATATTATGCTTCAAAGTAGCACCTTGTTCTTCATGTAGTGAGTCTCATAAGTTGTCCTTTTTATACTAGTGGGAATTTTTCATTATATAACTTGCCTTGTATATTCCTACGATGGGCTTCCTCAAATGCCCTAGGTCTTCATGAGCAAGCAAGTTGGATGCACACCCACTAGTTTTCTTTTGTTGAGCATTCATAGCTCTAGTGCATCCGTTGCATGGCAATCCCTAGTCCTCATGTTGACATCAATTGATGGGCATCTCCATAGCCCGTTGATTATCCTCGTAAATATGAGACTTTCTCCTTTTTTGTCTTCTCCACACAATCCCCATCATCATATTCTATTCCACCCATAGTGCTATATCCATGGCTCGCGCTCATGTATTGCATCAAGGTTGAAAACGTTCGAGATTATTTAAGTATGAAACAATTGCTTGGCTTGTCATCGGGGGTATAGAAGTTGGGAACATCTTTGTGTGATGAAAATGGAGCATAGCCTAACTATATGATTTTTTATGGATGAACTTTCTTTTGCCATGTTATTTTGAGAAGACATGATTGCTTGATTAGTATGCTTGAAGTATTATTATTTTTGTGTCAATATGAACTTTTGTCTTGAATCTTTCGGATCTGAATATTCATATCACAATTAAGAAGATTTACATTGAACTTATGCCAAAGTATCACTCCGCATCAAAAATTCTTTTTTATCATTTACCTACTCGAGGACGAGCAGGAATTAAGCTCGGCGATGCTTGATACGTCTCCAACGTATCTATAATTTTTGATTGCTCCATGCTACTTTATCTACTGTTTTAGGCAATATTGGGCTTTATTATCCACTTTTATATTATTTTTCGGACTAACCTATTAACCAGAGGCCCAGCCCAGATTTGTTGTTTTATGCCTATTTTAGTGTTTCGAGGAAAAGGAATATCAGACAGAGTCAAAACAGAACGAAATCAACTGGAGAAGTTAATTTTGGAAGGAAACCAACCCAGAGAACTTGGAGTGCACGTCAGGGGAGATACGGACTGCCCACGAGGGTGGGGTGCCCCCCTGGGCGCGCCCCCCTGCCTCGTGGGACCCCCATAGCTCCACCGACGTACTTCCTGCACCCATATATACCTACGTACCCAAAAACTTCCAGAACAGAACCTAGATCGGGAATTCCGCCGCTGCAAGCCTCCAGAGCCACCAAAAAACTAATCGGGACCCTGTTCCAGCACCCTACCGGAGGGGGGTCCCATCACCGGAGGCCATCTTCATCATCCCGGCGCTATCCATGACGAGGAGGGAGTAGTTCACCCTCGGGGCTGAGGGTATGTACCAGTAGCTATGTGTTTGATCTCTCTGTCTCATGTTCTCTCTCGTGTTCCCTCTATGGCACGATCTTGATGTATCCCGAGCTTTGCTATTGTAGTTGGATCTTATGATGTTTCTCCCCCTCTACTCTCTTGTGATGAATTGAGTTTCCCCTTTGAAATTATCTTATTGGATTGAGTATTTTATGAGAACACTTGATGTATGTCTTGCCGTGCTTATCTGTGGTGACAATGCGATCCACTTGATGTATGTTTTGGTGATCAACTTGCGGGTTTTGTGACATTGGGAACCTATGCATAGGGGTTGGCACACGTTCTTGACTCTCCGGTAGTAGCTTTGGGGCACTCTTTGAAGTACTTTTATGTTGGTTGGATGAATCTGAGATTGTGTGATGCATATCGTATAATCATGCCCACGGATACTTGAGGTGACAATGGAGTATCTAGGTGACATTAGGGTTTTGGTTGATTTGTGTCTTAAGGTGTTATTCTAGTATGAACTCTATGATGGATTGAGCGGAAAGAATAGCTTTATGTTATTTTAGTACGAATTCTTGAATAGTTAGAAAAGAAAGGATAACTTTGAGGTGGTTTCATACCCTACCATAATCTCTACGTTTGTTCTCCGCTATTAGTGTATTTGGAGTGACTCTTTGTTGCATGTTGAGGGCTTGTCATATGTTCTATCTATGTTATTATTGTTGAGAGAACTTGCACTAGTGAAAGTATGAACCCTAGGCCTTATTTCCTATCATTGCAATACCGTTTACGCTCACTTTTACCACTTGTTACCTTGCTGTTTTTATTATTTTAGATTACAAAAACCTAAATCTACTATCTATTTTGCACTTGTATCTTCATCTCTTCGCCGAACTAATGCACCTATACAATTTACCATTGCATTGGGTGTGTTGGGGACACAAGAGACTCTTTGTTATTTGTCTAGCTCGACCTCCAAGCTCCATTTTCCTCAATATTTGTCTAGGTTTAGCGGTCCGTCATGCCCCGTCCCCGTCTTCCCCGCTGTCGATCACTTGCGCCGATCTCATCGCCGGCACCACCGTGGTGAGCCTCTTCTTCTTATCTTCTTTCTGAAAGGAAAAATATTCTTACTTGTATGTTTAGATAGATACTTGTATTATTTTCTTACTTTTATTATTGCATCTTATATAGTGCGATGGTTTTGGTATCCGTCCCCGTCGGCCCTCGTCCTGTCTATGATTCGGATGTGGTATATATTATCTTTTCATAACAATTGGTTCATTTATTGTTTATGACAAATATGCCGACCAATGTGACATAGATTTTATTTATCTAGGAGGTTGTTCAACCAGAAATTTCAACCGACCCTATTGTCGAGAGGTTAAATTTAGTTGAAGAAGAAAACAATTTCTTGTTGGAAAAAATAAGAAAAATTGAGGAGGAGAAGATGATATTGGAGTTGCATGTTGCGGATGTCATCGATGATCACAAGATCAAGATGGATGCAATGCGCTTGAAGATTAGAAAGATTAGAAAATATGCCATTCATACCGAGGCTTGGTATCATTATGCCGTTGGATCAGTTGTTACCTTGGTTGCGATTATGATCGCATTTGTTTTCGCATTGAAATGTTTTACATAGTTTCAATGTATGGTTTAATTAATTTAGATGCTCTGCAGAGCTTTATGTTGTTAGATGAGAACTATGTATGTACTTTGGTTTTAATGTGATGATGAACTTCTATTAATTTGGTCACTTAATTATCTATTCATGATGTTCTGTAATGATTTTTGACACACTTAATTATATGTAATGCACGCAGATGAACCAGCAATGGATGTACGGTGACAGACACACCTCCGAGTACATTAAGGGCATGCATGATTTTCTCGAAGTGGCTGAGGCAAACAATCAGAATGGTTTTATGTGTTGTCCATGCCCTATATGTGGGAATACGAAGTCTTACTCTGACCGGAAAATCCTTCACACCCACCTGCTTTACAAGGGTTTCATGCCACACTATAATATTTGGACGAGGCACGGAGAAATAGGGGTTATGATGGAAGACGGCGAAGAAGAAGAGTACGATGACAACTATGTGCCCCCTGAATACGGTGATGCTACTGAACATCAAGAGGAACCAGAAGATGTGCACGATGATGCTGCAACGGGCGAAGCTGCTGAAGATCAAGAGGAACCAGACGATCTGCCCTATGATGATGATCTCCGTCGGGTCATTGTCGATGCAAGGACGCAATGCGAAAGTCAAAAGGAGAAGCTGAAGTTTGATCGCATGTTAGAGGATCACAAAAAAGGGTTGTACCCCAATTGCGAAGATGGCAACACAAAGCTTGGTACCGTACTGGAATTGCTACAGTGAAAGGCAGAGAATGTTGTGCCTGACAAAGGATTTGAGAAGCTACTGAAAATATTGAAGAAGAAGCTTCCAAAGGATAACGAATTGCCCAACAGTACATACGCAGCAAAGAAGGTCATATGCCCTCTAGGATTGGGGGTGTAGAAGATACATGCATGCCCTAATGATTGCATCCTCTACCGCGGTGCGTACAAGGATCTGAACGCATGCCCGGTATGCGGTGCATTATGGTATAAGATCAGACGAGATGACCCTGGTGATGTTGACGGCGAGCCCCCCAGGAAGAGTGTTCCTGGGAAGGTGATGTGGTATGCTCCTATAATACCACGGTTGAAACGTATGTTCAGAAATGGAGCGCATGCCAAGTTGATGCAATGGCACAGTGAGGACTATAAGAAAGACGAGAAGTTGAGAGCACCCGCTGACGGGTCGTAGTGGCGAAAAATCGAGAGAAAGTACTGGGATGAGTTTGCATGTGACCCAAGGAACGTATCGTTTGCTTTAAGCGCGGATGGCAGTAATCCTTTCGGGGAGCAGAGCAGCAATCACAGCACCTGGCCCGTGACTCTATGTATGTATAACCTTCCTCCTTGGATGTGCATGAAGCGGAAGTTCATTATGATGCCAGTTCTCATCCAAGGCCCTAAGCAACCCGGCAACGACATTGATGTGTACCTAAGGCCATTAGTTGAAGAAATTTTACAGCTGTGGAATGGAAACGGTGTATGTACGTGAGATGAGCACAAACAGGAGGAATTTGACCTAAAGGCGTTGCTGTTCGTGACCATCAATGATTGGTCCGCTCTCAGTAACCTTTCAGGACAGACAAACAAGGGATACCACGCATGCATACACTGTTTACTTGACACCGATAGTATATACCTGGGAAGCTGCAGGAAGAATGTGTACCTAGGCCATCGTCGATTTCTTCCGACCAACCATCAATGTCGAAAGAAAGGCAAGCATTTCAAAGGCGAGGCAGATCACTGGAAGAAGCCCGCCATGCGTACCGGTGATCACGTACTTGCTATGGTCGATGATTTACACGTAATCTTTGGAAAGGGTCCCGGCGCACTAGCTGTTCCGAATGACGCTGAGGGAAACGCACCCATGTGGAAGATAATATTATTTTCCCATGTACGTATGTCGTCGTTGTCGATATAAACCCCTCTCGATAACTTCAACACATGGGGGGTCGATATACCCCCTCCCGATAACTTCAACACGGGGGGGGGGGTCGATATACCCCCTCCCCGATAACATTATTTTCCCGTGTATGTATCTCGTGGTTGTCGATATTACCCCCTTGAAGCGTTGTCGAGGCCACCCCAAAACCTAGAGAAGCAGTGTCGAGGCCACTAATTAATATGATTCCTTACTTGATTAGCTAGCTAGTTCTACGTTTGCTACTAATATATCCATATCTGCCATGTTTGAATAATAATTTCCATGTTGTAAATATTTGTAGAAACTATGGACACCCCCCCGAGACGAAGCAACAGAAGCGGTGTTGGGGGAGATAATCGCACATGGAAGTGATGTCGTCTTATCATTTTTGAACGACACCGATGGTCTGGAAGGACAGGGTGAAGAAGCAGGCTATTATGATGGCTCCTTTGACCCAATGCTGGTGCAAGAAGGAGACCATGAGGATGGCTTCGGTGACCCAATGACGGTACAAGAAGGAGACCGTGATGACGGCTCCGGTGACCGAACCGAGTCTGGCCAGGTATATATATTAGTTAAGCCTGTGCTGACTAGCTAATTGATGCATTCATTGTTTTGGTATATGTACACATATTAATTAACTCTCGTCTTTCTTCTTTTTTCTAGCCCTCCGGATCGAGCACAACTTCGGTAAGGAGACGAGGTCCGAAGAAAAAGTTGAGCTCGGATGAAAGGTTTCAGATCATAGCAATCGCGCGCGACGGCGAACCGATTGAACCCATCCGGACAAAGAAAGCATTTGCTGCTCAGTGCAGGTTTCTTGTTAGGGACAAGATCCCGATCAGCATCCACCAATGGTATAATCCTAAGGAGGAAGACCCTGAGGTGTCTTATGTCAATGATATGCAGAAAGATGATCTTTGGACTGAGCTGAAGGCAAATTTCACCCTACCGCCAGAGGAGGATCCGGAGAAGCTAGTTATAGAGCAATTAATCATGTCTTGTGCTCTTAAGAAGATGGCAGGCCTATTCAGGAGGTGGAGGAAAGAGCTGAAAAAGTTTGTTGACAAAGAAGAGACACCAGAATTCATCGGCAAATATGAGAAGATCAAAGATCACTGGCCCGCATTTGTGGCCCACAAGACATCGGAAAAGAGTAAGAAGATGTCGGCGACAAACAAGCAAAATGCTGTGAAGAAGAAGTTTCACCATCGCACGGGGTCAGGTGGCTACCTCAAAGCCCGGCCTAAGTGGTCCAAGGCTGAGAATGATCTGCTTGATAAAGGGATTGAACCAGAGACAATGAACTGGCCAGACCGTTGCCGGACTTGGTTTTTCGGGGCTGGCGGAACCTTGGACCCTGTATTAGGGAAGTGTCGTTGGACGGACGAGCAACTGAAAATACCAGTCAATAGGCTTCAGCACTATATCGATGCAGCGCGGCGAGGGACGTTCATTCCAGAGAGGGAGAAGAACGAGCTCACAATGGCCCTCGGGAATCCTGAGCACCCTGGACGGACACGAGGCACGCCAGGCTCCATTCTGTGGAAGGTTGGTTTTACGGACGCAAGCGGTTACAAATGCCATGAGAGGAGGAAGAAAGTGGAGCATAGCCAACTACATGCACTGCACGCAAGGGTACAAGGGCTAGAGGAACGAGAAGCAGATCACAGCAAACGACCTGCCGAAGCTTCTCCCGAAGCTACCCCGCCATCTCAGCGGAGAAGCAGCGTGGCTTCCACCGAGCTGCTTCAGCCGGAGCATGTCTTGACGGCTCCTGCTAGCTGCCCCGTGGATTTTATCATGGAGTCTCAAAATTGCCACCTTATGACGCAATGGCAGAACTTTAAAGTCAAGGCGGCTGTCGGCCAAGTTCGACCTTCTGAACCCGGCGCAACTTTTCACTCTCCTCCGATTCCAGAAGGATATGCTAGGCTGACGCTGGACGAAATAACGGAGGGATTTGAGGACCTCCAGCTTGACCACCCTACCGGTGAAGGGGAGACTCAGCTGGGTTCTGCTCTGAAGACTCCATGCCTATGGCGGAAGGAGTTCATCAAGCTTCCCAACTGGACGCCTCCTCCTCCTCCTCCGGCGAGTCAGGGCACTCTGCCTCCTCCACCGCCTCCTCCTCCGGCGAGTGAGGATCAGGGCACTTGGCCTCCTTCTCCGGCGCATGGCGGCACTCCGCCTCCTTCTCCGCCTGCGCCGGCGCACCCGAGCAGCCAGCAGCATCCTCCTTCTCCGCCTCGCCAGCAAGGACGGAAGAGACCTGCCACCGCCCTGGCTGCTTCAGCGCGTTGTAGTCCTTCTCCTCCGCCTCGTAAGCAAGCACGAAAGAAGACAGACGCCGTAGCCGCTCCATCTGCTTCGGCATCTAGCAGTACAGCCAGCAGAGGCGGGAGGCAATACAGATACGGTCCTTCTTTCAAGCCTCTAGAGAAGTTACCGTACGAGAGGACCAAGGAGGAAAATGCGAAGATCGTGCAGACCGAAGTGAAGGACTTCTTTGAAGGGTTGAAAGCAAAGAGACATCCACCTCCGGAGGAGAAGGTAGATCCGGTGAAAGCAAAGCGCACTATCGATGCCCTGAGGAAACCACCAAAGTCTCTGCCAAAAAACAACTATGAGCGCATTACTGCAAAGACATATCTCGAAGCTAACTGGTCGGGAAGTACTGTCAGTGATAAAAGGTTAAAAGAACGAGCAGCTGGGAAAAAAATTGCCCAGCTCGGCAAACAAGCAAAGCAATCGTGCCCCCCACTCAATGTGTCTAGCGACATCATTGCTAATGCTCCGGGAATGGTGCCCGGTTATAACAATCTTGGAGATTACCTGCCTGATGATGTACATTTTGATTTCTTGGAGGTGGACTAACACAGATACAAGTACGGGAAGCCTCTCGTCAAAGATGAAAAATCTCTAACAACGATGATGCGAAGATGCCATAATTGGTACATGAAAACCTGCAGAGAGTCTGGGGGCGAATACTTTGTATCTGAGAATTAAAGAGGAGCACGACCTCATTGGAACTGATCTGTTGCCTGTTCCATTTGAGGAGTTCTTCGAGTTCTTCAATCAAAAGGCCCTCGATAAATTAACGGCCTGTTGCTACTATCTGTAAGTACTATTTCTGTCATTAAGTCTCTATATATAGCTCGGCTCTTTCATTGCATGTATTTATAGTTAATTATCCTCACTATATTATGCAGATTGAAGATCGTCGAGTGCAAAAAACAAGAAATGTATGATATTGGGTTCATTAACACAAATATCATAGATGAATTTCTAGTTAAAAAGCACGCTGAAGAGGCCGAGGCCAACTTGCTACAATCGTTGATCAAAATTCAAAACAAAGATTTAATACTCTTTCCTTACAACTTCAAGTGAGTGTTACTGTCGTGTGCATATTCGGTTTCCCTTATTACTCGAGCGAGGTTATAGTAATGTAATTGATGAGTTATGCATGCATGCGCAGCTTCCACTATGTTCTTCTGGAGATTAAGCTTGAGCGGGGAGTAGTAACCATCTTAGACTCGAGACGAAAAGATCCCGAAACCTATGCGAACATGACTAAATTGCTCAACAAGTAAGTTCAATCGATCATTATCGCACCATATCGGCAACTTTTTGTTCATTTCCTGATATCTCAAGTAATAATAATTTTTTCTTTGTCTTGCAGGGTTTGGAAACAGTTCACCGCAGAAGCTCCGGGACTGCCGAAGGAGCTGCGATATACATACCCGAAAGTAAGTACTACTAGCTAGCTAGTTGCGCGCATCTCCCGTTGATTCTATAGCTATACTTTCATCAATGGCATTTATAATGCTTCATTATCAGTTTGATTGACCTCTATTTCTCGTAAAGTGCTTGTGGCAGGAAGAAGCGAATAATTTCTGTGGATACTACGTGTGCGAGTTCATCTACAACGCGACTTTGAAAAATAAGCGGGGCTACTCTAAAAGACAATTTGAAGTGCGTAAGCAATAATATTCACAATTTCATTTTATTACACCATCATTTCTGTTGAGTTTCATGCATATATGTATTAACCCCCTTCTTCAAATTAGATGTGGCAGATGCGGAATGAACTCCTAGAACAAGATTGCATGAAAGCAATTCAAGAGGAATTGGCGGGATTCTTTCTTGACCACGTCATCAATAAAGCCAGAGAATACCACGTGGAAGTTGATTTCAAATGCTAGGGGATTGTAAGAGATCTTACATATTGTATATGTATGTAGCCAGTAGCGTCGGATAGATAATACGAAAACTTGTTGTTCGACCAATCTCTCAGAGAAGGAGAGGTCGATCGATCACTTCTCTCGGTATGCATGACGAACTTCTGTACTTAATGGTTCCCTTCATTTTCTTACTTGCTAGCGTGTCGAGGTCCTCTCTATGTACAATACGTAGCGTCGACCAAGCACGGACATAAGAGAGGACACTTCTCTCTATTAATTAGCTAGCTAACACAATATATGAAACACCTAAATTAACCCCCCAAAACCCCCAACCCCCCCCCCTTCAAAAAAAACAAAACCCCCAGCCATTGAAATGCTGACGCGTGGATGCCTTTTGGTCCCGGTTGGTGCCACCGACCGGGACCAAAGGCCCTCCTGCCTGGGCTCGGCACACCGGCCACGTGGAGGCCCATCTGTCCCAGTTCGTGTTAGAACTGGGACTAAAGGTATAGGGAATTAGTAACGGCCCTTTAGTCCCGGTTCAACAACTGGGACAAAAGGCCCTCACCAACCAGGACTAATAGGGTTTTTTCTACTAGTGTATGTTCTGAGATTGATGTTGCTATGACTTTGCTATTCTTAATGCTTGTCACTAGGGCCCGAGTGCCATGATTTCAGATCTGAACCTATTATGTTTTCATGAATATATGTGTGTTCTTGATCCTATCTTGCATGTCTATAGTCACCTATTATGTGTTATGATCCGACAACCCCGAAGTGACAATAATCGGGATACTTCTCGGTGATGATCGTAGTTTGAGGAGTTCATGTATTCACTATGTGTTAATGCTTTGGTCCGGTTCTCTATTAAAAGGAGGCCTTAATATCCCTTAGTTTCTGCTAGGACCCCGCTGCCACGGGAGGGTAGGACAAAAGATGTCATGCAAGTTCTTTTACATAAGCACGTATGACTATATTCGGAATACATGCCTACATTACATTGATGAATTGGAGCTAGTTCTGTGTCACCCTATGTTATAGCTATTACATGAGGAATCGCATCCAACATAATTATCCATCACTGATCCATTGCCTACGAGCTTTTCATATATTGTGATTCGCTTATTTACTTTTCCGTTGCTACTGTTACAATTACTACAAAACTGTTATCTTTACCTTTGCCACTGTTACCATTACTATCATACTACTTTGCTACTAAATACTTTGCTGCAGATACTAAGTTATCCAATTGTGGTTGAATTGATAACTCAACTGCTAATACTTAAGAATATTCTTTGGCTCCCCTTGTGTCGAATCAATAAATTTGGGTTGAATACTCTACCCTCGAAAGTTGTTGCCATCCCCTACACTTGTGGGTTATCACTCACCATAGCTCCTCCGCACTCGGCATGCTCGCCGCTCACCACCTTGGGCTTCATGTTGAAGATCTTCAGCCATAATCCGAAGTGCGGAGAGATGAGGAGGAAGGCCTCGCACACGATGATGAACGTCGAGATGTTGAGGAAACAATTGGGTGATAGATCATGAAAATCGATCCCATAACAGTACATGATGCTACGAACGAATGGGTGGAGGAGAAGCCCCAACCCGAAGACAAAGTGAGGGAGGAAGATGACCCTCTCGTGGGGTTCCGAGGTAGGGATGATCTGTCCAGCCGTCGGGAAACGATGGGCGGTCTTCTTGGCTAGATACCCGACCTCCCGAAGTTTCCCGATATCCTTCTCCTGGACAGTGGAGGCCATCCACTTGCCTCCAGCTCCGGATCCGGATATTTTCGGAGCACTTTAGTGGGCGGAAAAGGCGAATGCTCAGGCGTTGGAGCTCGAGAGGAAGGATAAGCAGAGGAAGTAGAAGGTGTGCGTGAAAGAGGGGAATCCTTATCCCTTTATAAAGGTAGACCGTGCGCCTCCCCACATTCCCTGAGAATCGCTTATTTCCTAAGCGTCGTGTTAATGACGCGGTTGGGGTGCCCACGCTCGTATTCATGAGTATCCCATGATAAGGGGACACGATCTCTGCTTCGACAAGACGTGCCAGTGAAACCGCCTCGTTGTGGCAGGCTGATAAAACGGTTCGAATATTAACCGGACCATAGTGTAATGTCATGCTACGAATAAACTATTAGCATATTAGATCCGTGAAATGCTATACTCTCTACAGTAGTATGTGGAATTTGTTTTTTGCAGAGCCGGAGACGATTCTTGTGTTCAAGATCTACTTTGGAGTATTCGGAGAAGGAACCTGCCTTGCAATGGCGAAGACAATCTACGTGCCGGACTCAATCGTCATTGAAGCCTGGTTTAGGAGCTACTGAGGTAGTCCTGGATTAAGGGGTCCTCGGACAGCCGGACTATATACTTTGGCCGGATTGTTGGACTATGAAGATACAAGATAGAAGACTTCGTCCCGTGTCCGGATGGGAATCTCCTTTGCGTGGAAGGAAAGCTTGGAGATTCGGATATGTAGATTTCCCTCTATGTAACCGACTCTGTGTAACCCTAGCCCCCTCCAGTGTCTATATAAACCGGAGGGTTTAGTCCATAGCACAAGGACAACAATCATAATCATAGGCTAGCTTCTAGGGTTAGCCTCATCGATCTCGTGGTAGATCAAATCTTGTAATACTCATATCATCAAGATCAATCAAGCAAGAAGTAGGGTATTACATACATAGAGAGGGCCCGAACCGGGGTAAACATCGTGTCCCCCGCCTCCTATTACCATTAGCCTCAGACGCACAGTTCGGGACCCCCTACCCAAGATCCGCCGGTGTTGACACCGACATGGGGCTCTGCCCCTCCCCCTCATTTATAGCTGGAGGGAGGACAACCGCCGACCTCCATGATCTCACGCCATGATGGTTTTTCCTGCATGCAGCAGGGACTCATCAAGTCAAACGGTTGCCGAGGCTGCGTGGGGAAGCAGAGACGCCCATGTCCCATCAATCACCATGCGTCGACCAAGACCGCAGGTGATTAAGGTCCGCGGCACACTGCACTTTCCCTTTGGCTTTGCCTCGAAGCCAAGCCCGCGCGTGCCTTGGGCCCGGGGTCTAGTGTCGGCATTCTGGGAACGGGGGTACCCAGACTTGCCTTCCTGCAGCCCACGGCGTGGCTCCATCAATGGCCTGGTATGGCCCAGCTTCAACATCGACTACTCAAGACCCTCGCGAGGGGCCAAGCCTCGCGAGGTGGACGACACCAAGGCCTCCAAAGGAACAACATACTCAGGGTAGCTCCCGAGGAGCGGAGATTTCCATGCAAGGCTCACCTCGCGAGGCTCGGGTGACATGAGCCATGACGACCAAGGCCAGGCGGGCACCAACGGGCGTAGTGCACCAGTTTCCTTTTTGGTGCTAAGGAGGCAAGCGCAGGCGTGGAGTCCCGAGGAATCAGCTAAACGTTTCCATTCCCGTGCAACAAGACCAAGACCGCTAGGACGGCAGGACGGAGGTATCACCGAGCCCACCACCGCATCATGATGAGAGGCTTTTTGCAGGCAAAGTTTACTTTCGTCGGGATAAGATGTACTAGTTGTCTCCCTTCAAATTTGGTTGTTGTGGGATCCCTTCCCGCCTTCATTTGGGAAGAGGACCAAGGCCACTATAGATAGGACATAGCCACCACCATAGGGGGGGATCGAATCCATTCCACCCTCACCCTCACCAGCTCACCTGAGCTCAAGAACACACCTCCTGAGGTTGTTCTCCACTATACTAGTTCATCCTCAGCCCCTCGAGGCCAATCCACTAAAAAGGAGGAGTAGGGTTTTACACCGCAAGGTGGCCTGAACCTGGGTAAACGGTTGTGTCCTCTTTCCTTTGAGTTCGTCAAGCTAGGCTATGAGATTGGCGAGTAGGCAGACGGAGGAGGTTGAGATCTCCGCATGCAATCCAGAGTTTCAACCTCTCAAGGGTTTGCGGAACCCAAAATCTGACAATGACTGCCACCCTCGGGTCAGGAACAGGTTACCGGCGACCATGATCTCGGCCTCCACCCATGAGGGCTTGCTGCAGCAGCCGTCGGCCTGAAGCCAGAAGCCACCAGGTCCACCGGCCGGCAGCGCGCCTACGAAGAAGTGCGGGAGCTAGAGCCATGCGCCCGCAGGCTTCACCGCCCACACCACAAACTCCGGGCAGAGTCGGCTGAGTGCGATTGTGGCCATGGTGGCCGCATGGCTTCCGCGCACCGCGCCTCCTCACAGCGGCTCCGCTGGCTGCGGCGGCTCCCACCACAAGAAGGCATACCCACCAGACCGCTGGAGGCAGCACCGGCCTTGGAGGGTGGGCACCCACGCCCGCGGGGAGTCACTGCCAGCGTCGCGGCCTACTTGGGAGGGCGACCGCGGCCCCTCTTGGGTATAGGCTCGTCTGGCCCCTCCTTGGGGGCCTTTCCTTTATCCATGGATGAGAACCTCCTCGTCGGCGCCATGGATTATTTAGCAAGGTGGTGAAGCAAGGAGAAGAAGGAGCTAGGAGCGAGAAGGCGAAGATGGGCAGGGGGCTCCGCCCGCTCCCCCATATATAGCAAGAAGGTAAATCATCAGCCTCCCACGATCCCCAGTAATGATGATTTCCTCTGCATGCAATAGGCAGTTGTCAAGTCGAACGGTTGCTGAGGAAACATGGGAAAGCGGATACACTCACGTCTTATCAAGCACCATGTGTCGACATGGTCCGCAGGCAATTGGGGCCCATCGCGCTCTGAACTTACCCTTTGGCTTCGCCTCGAAGCCAAGTGCGAGCGCACCTTGGGCCCTGGGGCTTCTGTCGGTGTTGTGGGAACCAGGGTACCCAGAACTCCCTGCCTGCGACCCAAGACGTGGCTTCATCGACAGCCTGGTATGGCCCAGATTTGACTACGGCAAGACAAGACCCTCGCGAGGCAGGCGACATCAAGACCTCCCGAGGGAGCAGCCTCCTCAGGTGGCCTCCTGAGCGGAGCAGAGATTTCCATGCAAGACCCAGCCTCACAAGGCTGGAATGTCATCAGCCATGACGACTAAGGCCAGGCACATGCCAGCGGGCACAGAGCGGTAGGTTTCCTCTTTGGTGGAAAGGAGGCAAGCGCATGTGTGGAGTCCCAAGGAATCAGCTAAAGGTTGCCATTTCCATGCAACAAGACCAAGACCACCAGAACGGCAGGAAGAATGCCATCGCCGAGCCCACCACAACGTCACACTCAGAGGCTTTGAAGGTGAAGACCTCCTTTCGCCAGGATTAGATGTACCTCTTGTCCCCTTTCAAATTTGGCCATTGTGGGATCCCTTCCCGCCTAAGTTTCGGAGGAAGAGGATCAAGGCCACTATAAATATAGGCTAGCAAACACCATAGAGAGGGATCGACTCATCAGGTGATCAGCTCATCGAACCAATGAGAGCTCATCACAAGAACACGCCTCCTGAGGCTGTTCTTCCACTTGCACTAGTTTAACCTTAGCCCCTCGCGAGGCTAATCCACCACAAAGCAGGAGTAGGGTATTACACCGCAAGGTGGCCCGAACCTAGCTAAATTGTTGTGTCTTTCTCTATCGTGTTCATCGACCTAGGTCATGAGAGCAGCGGGTTGATCGGCTTGAGAGGTTGAGGTCTTCGCACACGCCCCTTAGTTCGAACCTTTTTTGGGTCTGCGGAGCCCGGAATCCGACAGATGTCGCCTCCCCTAGTCCATCATGCGCTCGGGGTGCAGCAGCGGGCTCTGGTGTCCTGCTAGTAGATGGAAGCCCACTCGAGGAACCGCAAGGGATCACCCTTGGCGGACTGCGTGAAATAGACATTTTTTTTTGTTTTTACCATCACTTAAAATAACTTATCAAGGTTTGTGATGAAAAGACAATGTCTTACCCTTTGGGCTCCGGCTTCTTCCTCCCCATAGCAATGAGGTCTTGTTCAGAGTCGTTAGAGAGCTCGACTCTCTTTGTGGTTACTCGGGCCGAATTTCTCCTCGGCCTCTTCAATCCCTTGGGTTGCATGCTGGCTTCGGCGTCCTCCGACCTCGCCCTCTTCCCTTTAGGGGGAGAGTTCTCTTCTTCATCATCCTACTCTGCATCATCGTCATGGCCTGAGGAGGCACAGGTCTCCTTGGACCGAGCGACCGATGTCTCTCGAGCCTGAGCGCTCGTCTTGCCCTTTAGGGACTTCGCCTCTTTGGGGGCCACCACGTGCGGCTCCTCAGTTAGGAGCGCAGAAAGCAAGGGAGTCATGGGCTCCTCTGGTAGTAGAGCCAGGCATCGCACTCCCTGTACCCATGCCAGCCACTTCTGCAAAACATCAAGTGGAAAAATCTGTGAAATTCTACCCCTAGACACGAAAGACACAAATAATAACTTGTGTGTTAGAACACTTACCGCAGGGGGGGGGGGGCTTCGTAGCTTTCCTCGAGGCCGCGGTCTTACCCCTCCTTGGGGATCTTTTCCTTGCCCAGCTTCAGGAGCTTCATCCACATAGTGGCCAAGGTGGAGCGGAAGAAGGCCTTCACGGGGCCCGTGGTCTCGAGCTTGTGTGCCCACATCGGGGTGGCCCGGAGTTGGAGGGGAAGTATTCAGCAATGGAGCATGATGTTGATGACGTCGATGAGCTCGATCATCTCTATGGCGGACCACCATTTTATCCTCTTGATCATGGCCTCCACCTCTTTCGGGTTCCCCCAGGCGACGCTCTTCTCCTTCCAGAACTTGAGCTTGTTTGGAGGCTCGACTGTGAAGGCTGGGACCTCAGCCTGGCCAGGGGTGAGTGGCTCGGTGCTATAAAACCACTCTCGGTGCCACTCCTTCACCGTTTTACTGAAGGTTCCCTTGAACCATTCGTCCCCCTGGTTCTTGCTGATCATGGCCCCTCTGGATTCCACGAGGTCGGAGCCGTTGTACTTCGGCTCAATCCCAAAGATCTTTAGTCACAGACCGAAGTGCAGCTCGTAGCAAAGGAAGGCCTCATAGACCATGATAAAGAGGCGAGGTGGAGGATGGCGTTTGCGGCCATGTGGTGGAAGTCAAGGCCGTAGTAGAACATTACCCCCCGCACGAAGGGGTGCAGCAGGAACCCTAGCCCTCGGATGAGGTGGGGGACGAATACTACCCGCTTCCATGCGTTGGGAGGGGACACTTGCTGGCCAGCGCCTGGAGCACGGGCAGCAATGTTGGTGGAGAGATATCCCACGCTGTGCAGCTCGAGGATGGTACCATCCTTCTTGGTGGAACCACCCCAATGCCCCTGGAGGATATCCGACATGATTGGTGGAGGAGGATGGAGTTGCTAAAGGATGCGGGGTCGTATCTGAGCACCAGAGCTGGACGAAGTAGTAGATGGGGGGACTGGGAGCGTGGTTGTTGTGCTACTCGCTATTTTTACTCTTATAGGCTAGTGAAAGGACAAGAGTCCCCCACTGCGCCAACAAACACGCAGCTCCCATCAAAGATGCCATTAAGCATATGGTAGGAAACAAAATCTTGATGATATTCCTTAGAAAACGGGCACGATCTCCACCTTAATGGGAGATGCCAGTAAAAAGGTTGCCTCGGGCCATGATTTGGGGGAAGTAGTAAGTGTTTGACCTGTCGTGGGGTGAGTCATTAGATAAAGTTGTCAGACTAAGTGGGACCATTCACACAAAGATGTTTGAACTTTGAGGCTAAGTTATCCGATCTCTTTAGGCAAATAGTACAATTTCGATTGAGCCTCGGCTGGCATCGGTCCTTTGAAGGGGTGATCCAAGAATTATAAGGTGAAACTCGTCTATCAAGCCAAGGACTCCGGATCCGGGGTTGTTGTTGTTGTTAGGAAGGACGTCATCGGCATAGAAGACCAGTTCGGGGGCTATTAACGATGTCCTGGATAAGGGGGTACTAACCTGGTCGGCCCATGCTCCTCGGGTTGGGCCGATGGGCTCTCATTCATGGTCATGATGGACTCTGGAGGCCCTTTGCAGGAGGCATGATCAAGAGTTCCTCCACCGAAGAGTTAACATATACTCCAAGGTCTCTCCTACCGCCTTGCTCCTACGTGCTGACCTTGTAGCCTTAGATACCCTCCGACGCGTGTATATAAGCCAGAGGGTTTAGCCTATAGGATATCACACATTATGATCATTCACCTAGCCCTAGAGTTAGACCACACATTACGATTTCGAGGTAGATCAACTTTGTACTTTATACATCTTCATTAATATAAAAAAGAGCAGGACATTGGGTTTTACCTCCATTAAGAGGGCCCAAACCTGGGTAAACATTATCTCCTTCGTTCCTGTTACCTTTGATCTGAGATCCACAGGTCGGGACCCCCTACCTCTAGGTCTGCCACCTTTGACACCGACACCCATCGTATACTTTTTGTTCAAGAAAGAAGTCTCCAGTGAAAACTATGGCACCCGGGTCTACTTTTATCATATGTAAAATCCAAAAATACCTTGCTGTAATTTATTTACCTTTGTTTTATTTTGTGTTTTAATCTATCTATCGATCACTACGAGATTTGATCCTTGCAATTAACAGCCAAGGGGATTGAAAACCCCCTTGTTTGCATTGGGTGCAAGTATTTGCTTTTGTGTGTAGGTGCTGCTAATGAGGCTTCACGTGATTCTCCCACTGGATTGATAACCTTGGTTCTTAACTAAGGGAAATACTTACATGTACTATAATACATCATACTCTCCTCTTTGAGGAAATTCCAATGCCACAGGTCATAGTGATCCCACCTGCAGCCACAGAGACTCCTTCCTCTCTCATCGGTGCACCCAAATTTTAGTCCTACATCGTTGCGCGAGGCAGACATCGAACGGCTTAAATAATCGCTCTGAGGATGGCGGCAAGCATATCTGTTGTTGCATATATAGGTGAATCAATTCTTGTCGTGTGATGTCTACTACGTAACTTTATTCTTGTAGACTCGTGTTGGGCCTCCAAGTACAGAGTTTTGTAGGACAGTAGAAATTTTCCCTCAAGTGGATGACTGATAACCCACAATTATAGGGGATCGCAACAGTTTTCGAGGGTAGAGTATTCAACCCATATTTATAGATTCGACACAAGGGGAGCCAAAGAATATTTGTAAGTATGAGCAGCTGAGTTGTCAATTCAACCACACCTAGAGATTAATTATCTGTAGCAATATGATCAGTAGCACAATAGTATGATATGATAGTAGTAGTAACAGTAACAGTGATAGCAATAATTTTGTAGCAAGTGTAACAACAACAATAGCAATAGTAACTTTGCAAGAACAATATGTGAAAAACTTGTAGGAATTGGATCGGTGAATTCATTGGATGATATTCATCATATAACTGTCATAACCTAGGGCGATACAAAACTAGCTCCAGTTCATAAATATAATGTAGGCATGTATTCCGTAAATAGTCATATGTGCTTATGGAAAGAACTTGCATGACATCTTTTGTCCTACCCTCCGATGGTAGCGGGATCCATAAGGAAACTAAGGGATATTAAGGCCTCCTTTTAATAGAGAACTGGAACAAAGCATTAGCAGATAGTGAATATATGAACTCCTCAAACTACGGTCATCACCGGAAAGTATCCCGAATATTGTCACTCCGGGGTTTGCGGATCATAACACGTAATAGGTGACTATAACTTGCAAGATCGGATGTATAACATAGATATAATGGTGATAACATAAACGGTTCAGATCTGAGAACATAATGGATACTAGGGATCACGCCCTAACAAAACTAACTCGATTACATGATGAATCTCATCCAACTCCCTCATCAACGAGCGAGCCTATGAAGGAATTACTCACTCCTGGTGGGGAGCATCATCGAATTGGCGACGGAGAAGGGTTGGTGATGACGAAGATCGAAGATCTCCCTCTCCGGAGCCCCAAACGGACTCCAGATCTAGCCTCCTGATGAGGAACATGAGGTGGCGGAGGATCCGTCTCGTGAAATGCAATAATTCTTCCTCCCTTTTTTCTCCTAAAATACATATTTAAGGAGTTGGAATGAGGGTCTGCGAACAATCCACCTGGGCGCGCCAGGAGGGGGGACACCCTAGTGGGTTGTGCTCACCTAGGGGGCCCCCTCCTGTGGTTCTTGGCTCCAGTAATTTTCTTTTATTCCATAAAAGTCCTCAAAAAGTTTCGTTCCATTCTGAGAACTTTTATTTCTGCACAAAAACAACACCATGGCAGTTTTGCTGAAAACAGCGCCAGTTTGGGTTAGTTTCATTCAAATCATGCAAATTAGAGTCCAAAACAAGAGTGAAAGCGTTAGGAAAAGTAGATACGACGGATAAGTATCAACTCCCCCAAGCTTAAACTTTTGCTTGTCCTCAAGTAGTTCAGTTGATAAACTGAAAGTGAAAAAGAAAAACTTTTACAAACTCTTTTCCTCTTGTTTACATAAATAAGCTTAGGTAGCACCTAGGTTTTCAACAAAGATTATGACTAACTATGTCGACAGTAACTCCTAAAAATTATATTAACTCATATCAATGGAATAAGCAACTAGAGAGCAATAATAACACATCTCAAATGACAAAACTTTGTCAAAACAATCGTGATATAATATGACAACAGTGGTATCTTGCTAGCCCTTTCTGAAACCACAAAACTTAAATCCAGAGCACCTCCAAAGTTCAAGCAGCGACTAAACATTGTAATTCATGGTAGAAAAGATCCAGTCATGATGCACCCAACATTAGCTATACACAATGCATGAGGATGACAATAGTGCTCTCAGATCTGGCGCTTATTTGAAAAGGTGATGACTCAAGATAAAAGTAAATAGATAGTCCCTTCGCAGAGGGAAGCAGAAGGTTGTGCTTTCTAAATTCATCAACTTCATACCTCTAAAAAATGATCCATTAGTAAGGTTGATCAAGTCTTATTAACAACCACTTTCGATTAGCATGAAACCGAAGAACTTTCGTAAATCACTAAGTTACGTCAACAGGGATATGCATTTCCCCAACAATAAGCATTTCATATTTATTTTGGTAGTAGGTAGAGGTAGATGAAAACTTCCAATAGTGAGTGTTAGAGATTTTTCAATAACATTAATACCATTCACTTAGAATTGTTCCTTTGGAAAGTGCACCGTATGCTCATTACCATTGATATGAAAAGTGATCTTGCTTTTATTGCAATCATTAATAGCCCCTACTGTATTCAAAAAGGGTCTACCAAGGATAATTGACATGTTGTCGTCCTTGGGCATCTCAAGTATAACAAAGTCGGTTAAGATAGTAACATTTGCAACAACAACGGGCACATCCTCACAAATACTGATAGGTATGGCAGTTGATTTGTCAGTCATTTGCAAAGATATTTCAGTAGGTGTGAGTTTATTCAAATCAATTCTTTTATATAAGGAGAAGGGCATAACACTAACATCGGCTCAAAATCACACAAAGCAGTTTTGACATAATTTCTTTTAATGGAGCAAGGTATAGGTAGTATTCCCGGATCTCCAAGTTTTTTAGGTACTCCATCCTTAAAAGAATAATTGGCAAGCATGGTGGAGATTTTAGCTTCACGTATTTTTCTTTTATTAGAGATGATGTCTTTCATATATTTTGCATAAGGGGCCATCTTTAATATATCAGTCAAGCGAGTGTGCAAAACGACTAGTCTAAGCATTTCTTCAAAGCGTTCAAATTCTTCATCCTCTTTTTTCTTAGTTGATTTAGGTGGAAAGGGGGGTTTTTGAACCCATGGTTCTCTTTCCCTTCCATGTTTTCTAGCAACAAAGTCTCTTTTATCATATCTTTTATTTTTAGATTGTGGGTTATCAAGATCAACAGCTGGTTCTATTTCAACTTCATTATATGGTTCTTTATCATTGTCTAGTTGAGTATCTTCATGAACATCATCATTATATTTTTCATTATCACTAGGTGAATGTTCATTACCAGATTGAGTTTTAGCATCAGAAATAGAAACATCATTATGATACGTCTCCAACGTATCTATAATTTTTTGATGCATTCATGCCATGTTTATAATATTTCTACATGATTTTGGTATGATTTGGTTAGAACTAACACGGACTGACGATGTTTTCAATAGAACTACTGTGGTGTTGTTTTTGTGCAGAAATAAAAGTACTCGAAATGCGCTGAAAATCAACTAAGATTTTTTCTGGAAAATATAAAAAATACTGGAATGAGCAGTTGCAGGAGGGAGGCCCATGGACCCCACGAGGGGGCCCCTGTGCCTCGTGCACTCTCTGTGGGGCCCCCTAACTTGTTCTCGACGCCAACCTCTCCTATAAATCCCCAAACCTCCAGAAAATAACCTAGACCGGGAGTTCCACCGCCGCAAGCCTTTGTAGCCACCAAAAACCAATCAGGACTCTATTTCCGCACCCTGCCGGACGGGGGATCCATCACCAATGGCCCTCCATGATGAGGAGGGAGCAGTTCACCCTTGGGGCTGAGGGTATGTACCAGTAGCTATGTGTTTGATCTCTCTCCCTCTCTCATGTTCTTGATATGGCACGATCTTGATGTACTGCGAGCGTTGCTATTATAGTTGGATCTTATGATGCTTCTCCCCCTCTACTCGCTTGTAATGGATTGAGTTTTCCCTTGGAAGTTATCTTAACGGATTGAGTCTTTAAGGAATTGAGAACACTTGTTGTATGTCTTGCGCGGGATACCCGTGGTGACAATGGGGTATTCTATTGATCCACTTGATGTATGTTTTGGTGATCAACTTGCGGGTTCCGTGACCTTGGGAATCTATGCATAGGGGTTGGCACACGTTTTCGTCTTGACTCTCCGGTAGAAATTTGGGGCAGTCTTTGAAGTCCTTTGTGTTGGTTTGAATAGATGAATCTGAGATTGTGTGATGCACATCATATAATCAAACCCACGGATACTTGTGGTGACATTGGAGTATCTAGGTGACATTAGGGTTTTGGTTGATTTGTGTTTTAAGGTGTTATTTTACTACGAACTCTAGGGCTGTTTCTGACACTTATAGGAATAACCCAATGGATTGATCGGAAAGAATAACTTTGAGGTGGTTTCGTACCCTACAATAATCTCTTCTTTTGTTCTCCACTATTAGTGACTTTGGAGTGACTCTTTGTTGCATGTTGAGGGATTGTTATATGTTCTAATTATGTTATCCTTGTTGAGAGAACTTGCACTAGTGAAAGTATGAACCCTAGGCCTTGTTTCAAAGCATTGCAATAGCGTTTTCGCTCACTTTTACCACTTGCTACCTTGCTGTTTTTATATTTTCAGGTTACAAAAACCTATATCTACCATCCATATTGCACTTGTATCACCATCTCTTCGCCGAACTAGTGTACCTATACAATTTACCATTTTGTTATTTGGGGACACAAGAGACTCTTTGTTATTTGGTTGCAGGGTTGTTTGAGAGAGACCAGCTTCATCCTATGCCTCCCATGGATTGATAAACCTTAGGTCATCCACTTGAGGGAAATTTTCTACTGTCCTACAAACCTCTGCACTTGGAGGCCCAACAACGTCTACAAGAAGAAGGTTGCATAGTACACATCAAGCGCTTTTCTGGCGCCATTGCCAGGGAGGTTAGTGCTTGAAGGTATATATTTAGATATTGCAATTGAATCTTTTATTTTCTTGTTTTATCACTAGTTTACTTTATAAATAAAAACTACAAAAAAATGGAATCGAGGGTGCCTCATATGCTTCATTTTTTTAATATCTTTCATGAAAATAAGGATTCCAATAATTGTGCCAAAGTGTTAGAAGAAGAATGCTTTAAAATGTTTGGCACTAAATATTTGTATGATGAGCATGATTGCAATGTTGTTACTATGAATTCCTTGAATATCCATGATGCTAATGATATGCAAAGGCACAAGCTTGGGGATGCTATGTTTGATGAAGATGATATTTTTCGTTCCCCAAGTTTTGATGAGAATATTTATTATGATGAAAGCATGCCTCCCATTTATGATGATTATATTGATGAAAATGTGTTTGGAATAGTGTCAACTTTAGGAAGTAATGATCCCACTATTTTGGAGGGTGTTGAATCTTATAATGAAAGTGGATTTGGAGAGGTCATAACTTTATTTAGTGATGAATCCACTATTTCGGAAGAGGTTCCAATTGATTATGAGAACTAAGTTGCTATCTATGATGATTATTGTGATGACATGTATGCTATAAAGAAGAATGATAAACATGAAACTTGTCATCTTGATTTTAATTTTCAATTGGATTACGCCTCACATGATAGTTATTTTATTGAATTTGCTCCCACTATTCTGAATGAGAAGAATTTTGCTTATGTGGAGAGTAGTAAAATTTCTATGCTTGTGCATCATGAAAAGAATGGTTTATGTGATGGTTATATTGTTGAATTCATTCATGATGCTAATGAAAATTATTATGAGGGAGGAAGATATGCTTGTAGGAATTGCAATAATATCAAGGTTCCTCTCTATGAGGAGGTTTTTCTTTCCCAGGTTCACTAGAGGTATGCAAAGTTCTATCATTTTTCTTCTTCTTTTTCTTTTTAGGAGGACTAGGTGCATCATTATTATTTTTTTGTGAATCTTGTTCAATTATTTTAGGGCATCCCTCAGGATAAAGTGGTTCCTGAGTCATTCTACCTCCTCTAGTCATTACTCTAACTGCATGATCATTTATATTATTATTCATTTTATCAAGCAATTCTTTTTAAGATTTAACAACTTGTTCTAGTTGAGTTTGAACCGTAGAGGCATGTTTTCCTACACATATCACATCATTGGATATTCTAAATAACAAGTCACTCAAGCGAGTAATCATATCCGAATTATATTCAATTGTTTCATAACATTGCAGTTGAAGTGATCTAGTTTTCTAATGTAGTTGTCAAACTCAAAAAGGCATTGGCTGGGATGTTTATTATAAGGGATAACACTTTCATCAAACTTCATTAAGGAATTTACCTCTACTACCTGGGGTGGTGGTGTATTCTATCCATGTATTTCTTCAATAGGAGGTAAATTTTTGACATCCTTTGCCTTAATACCTTTTTCCTTCATAGATTTCTTTGCCTCTTGCATATCTTTCGGACTGAGATATAAGATACCACTCTTCTTTGGAGTGGGTTTAGGCGGTGGCTCAGGAAGAGTCCAGTCGTTATAATATTTCAATATGTTATTCAATATTCCTCAGCTTGTCCAACAGTTCGTTCCCTGAAAACACAACCAACACAACTATCTAGGAAATCCCTAGAAGCATCGATTTGTCCATTATATAAGATATCAAGTATTTCTTTTTCCTTAAGAGGATGATTAGGCAAAGCATTAAGCAATTGGAGAAGCCTCCCCCAAGCTTGTGGGAGACTCTCTTCTTTAATTTGCACAAAGTTAAATATTTCCTATAAGGCAGCTTGTTTCTTATGAGCAAGAAAATATTTTTCATAGAAGTGGTAAATCATATCCTGGGGACTACGCACACAACCAGGAGAAAGAGTATTGTACCATATCTTAGCATCACTCTTTAATGAGAACGGAAATAATTTGAGAATATAATAGTAGCAAATCTTCTCATCATGAGAAAATGGGGTTGCTATATTATTCAATTTAGTAAGGTGCGCCACTACAGTGTCAGTTTCAAAACCATGAAAAGTATCAGATTCAACCAGAGTAATTAACTCTTGTTCGACAAAGAATTCATAATCCTTATCATCAACAAAGATATGTGAAGTAGCAAACTTAGGATCATATTTGATTCTAGCATTCAAAGAATTTTCTTTCAGTTTGCATAATAATTTCTTTAGATCATCTCTATCGTTGCAAGCTAAAAAGTCTCTAGCTGTCTCCTCATCCATAACATAACCTTCAGGTACCTTAGGCAATTCATATGGAGAGCTAGGACTAATAGGTGTTTCAATATTTCCAGTTGCAGGTATTTCATCAGTTTCAATGATCCCATCAGTTTCAGTAATTTCTTTCTCTCTAACTCTACTTCATCAAGAAAATCACCTAGTGGCACACCATCATGAAGCAAGGTACTAGCATCATCATGAATAGTATTCATAGCAGAAGTAGCATCATCAATAACTTGCGACATACTCCCTCCGTCCCGAAATACTTGTCGGAGAAATGTATAAAAATGGATGCATACAGAACTAAAATATGTCTAGATACATCCATGTCTCCGACAAGTATTACCTGACGGAGGGAGTATAAGAATTAATAACATGTGGTGGTGTTGCAAGATTACTCAAAATAGAAGGTGAATCAAGTGCAGAGCTAGATGGCAGTTCCTTACCTCCCCTCGTCTTAGAGGGAAACATCTTAGTCTTGGTATCCTTCAGATTCTTCATAATAATACATTGATAATAATACCAAGTGACTCAACAAATATAGCTATGCTCCCCGGCAACGATGCCAGAAAAAGGTCTTGATAACCCACAAGTATAGGGGATCGCAACAGTTTTTGAGGGTAGAGTATTCAACCCAAATTAATAGATTAAACACAATGGGAGCCAAAGAATATTTCTATGTATTAGCTGCTGAGTTATCAATTCAAAACCACACCTAGAGATTAATTATCTGCAGCAATATGATCAGTACCATAGTAGTATGATAATTTTGATAGTAGTAGTAACAGTAACAATGACGATAACAGTGATATCAATGATTTTGTAGCAAGTGTAACAACAACAATAGCAATAGTAACTTAGTAAGAACAATATGTGAAAAACTCGTAGTCAATGGATCAGTGAATTCGTTGGATGATATTCATCATATAACAGTCATAACCTGGGGCGATACAAAACTAGCTCCAGTTCATAAATATAATGTAGGCATGTATTCCGTAAATAGTCATACATGCTTATGGAAAGAACTTGCATGACATGTTTTGTCCTACCCTCCCGTGGCAGTGGGGTCCATAAGGAAACTAAGGGATATTAAGGCCTCCTTTTAATAGAGAACCGGAACAAAGTATTAGCACATAGTGAATACGAACTCCTCAAACTATAGTCATCATCGGAAAGTATCCCGAATACTTACACTCTGGGGTCTGCGGATCATAACACATAAGGTGACTATAACTTGCAAGATCGGATCTAAAACATAGATATAATGGTGATAACATAAATGGTTCAGATCTGAATCATGGCACTCGGGCCCAAAGTGACAAGCATTAAGCATGGCGAGGTCATAGTAACATCAATCTCAGAACATAATGGATACTAGGGATCAAGCCCTAACAAAACTAACTCGATTACATGATGAATATCATCCAACTCCCTCACCGACCGGTGAGCCTACGAAGGAATTACTCACTCCCGGTGGAGAGCATCATGGAATTAGCAATGGAGAAGCGTTGGTGATGATGAAGATCGAAGGGGCCCCTCTCCGGTGGGTTGTGCTCACCTAGGGGGCCCCTCTGGTGGTTCTTGGCTCTCGTATTTTTCTTTTATTCCATAAAATTTCTCCAAAAAGTTTCATTGCATTCCGAGAAGTTTTATTTATGCACAAAAACAACACCATGGTAGTTCTGCTGAAAACAACATCAGTACGGGTTAGTTTCATTCAAATCATGCAAATTAGAGTCCAAAACAAGAGTAAAAGCATTAGGAAAAGTAGATATGATGGAGACGTATCAATGGCCTAAGGTTTATAAATCCGTGGGAGGCGTAGGATGGAGATGGTCTCTCTCAAACAACCCTGCTACAAAATAACAAAAAGTATCTCGTGTCCCCAACACACCAAATACAAAGGTAAATTGTATAGGTGCACTAGTTCGGCAAAGAGGTGGTGATACAAGTGTAGTAATGATAGTATATATTGATTTTTGTAATAGTAACAATAAAAACAACAAGGAAGAAATTGATAAAATGAAGCACAAACGGTATTGCAATGCTTGAAAATGAGGCCCAAGGTCTACACTTTTGCCAGTGCAATCTCTCAACAATGCTAATATAATTGGATCAGATAACCATCCCTCAACTTGCAACGAAGAATCACTCCAAAGTTCTTATCTAGTGGAGAACAAAAGAAGAAATTATTTGTACAGTACGAAACCACCTCAAAGTTATTCTTTCCGATCGATGTATTCAAAAGTTTCTACTAAAATAACACCAAGTTATCCTTTCCGATCGATCTATCTAAGAGTTCGTACTCAACTAACACCATATGATAGACATCAACTAATTCTAATTTCACCTAGATACTCCAATGTCGCCACAAGTATCCATGAGTTAATAATATGATACATGTCAAACAATTTGAGATTCGTAATACTTAATCCAACACAAAGAACCTAAGAGAGTGCCCCAAGGTTTCTACTGGAGAAAGTAGGACGAAAATGTGCATCAACCCATATGCATAGATTACCCCAATGTCACCTCGGAAATCCGCGAGTTGAGTGCCAAAACATATATCAAGTGAATCAATATAATACCCCATTGTCACCAAGGGTGTTCATATGCAACACATATATCAAGTGCTCCCAAATCCATAAAAATATTCAATCCAATAAGAACAAAATCTCAAAATGAAAACTCAATGCATCACAACAAGACAGAGAGGGAGAAACACCATATGATCCAACTATATTAACAAAGTCCACGATACATCAAGATCGTGCCAAATCAAGAACACGAGAGAGAGATTAAACACATAGCTACTGGTACAAACCCTCAGCCCCGAGGGTGGACTATGCCCTCATCATCATGGAGACCATAGGGGTGATGAAGATGGCCTCCGGTGATGATTTCCCCCTCCGGTGGGGTGCCAAAATAGGCTCCCGATTGGGTTTTTGTGGCTACAGAGGCGTCGGTTTCACGCAAAAATGGGCCTCAGGGGCCCACCACCCACCAGGGTGCGCCAGGGTGGCTGGCACGCCCTGGTGTCTTGTGGGCAGCAGGGCCCCCCTCTGGTTATTCTTTGCTCCATTATTATTCTTTCTTTTTAAATCGTCAAAAAGTTTCGTACAATTCCGAGAACTTTTATTTCTGCACAAAAAACAACACCACGGCAATTCTGTTGAAAACAGCGTCAGTCCGGGTTAGTTCCATCCAAAACATACCAAAACCATATAAAATTGTTGTAAATATGGCATGAATACTTTATAAATTTTAGATACGTTGGAAACGTATCAGCATCCCCGAACTTAGTTGTTGCTCGTCCTCAAGTAGGTAAATGGTAAAATAAATAATTTATGAAGTGTGAATGCTAGCATAGTGCATAAGTTTGATCAATGATAATTTCAATCACTTTTCCTAGCATCATAAGAACAACACTTTCTCATAGAACTCATCATGATAAAGCAGCAATTGAAAACAGAATTTTTTTTGTGGAATGCTACCTATCATATTCATCATATACACTTTCTTTTGTAGCATGGGCATCTGGACTCGCTTGAATCATTCAAATTAATAGTCTATAATTTGACATGACACTGGTACAATGAGGTGCTATATACAAACTGATTTAACCCCTTTCCGCGACGGCATTCTGAACCGTCGCCGAGTGAGTGTGTGCGATAGGGGGGGGGGTCCTTCCCACATGACCTAGAAACCATCGGGGATAGGCCCTCCGGTCACACACGTTCGACAAAATGAGGTCCTTTGCAACGGGCGAGTGATCAAATACGATTATATGTATAGCTGTGCTAAAAAACACAATTATACAGGCCAAATCGTTTCTAGTAGTAAGTACATCCCACACAATCAGTCCCGACTAAACGTTTTTGTTCGTATGTACATTCCACACAGTCAATCCAAGGAATACATTTCTGTTAGTATGTACATCCCACACAGTTAATCCAAAAAGTACGTTTTCGTTCGTATATACATCCCACACAGTCACTCCAAGGAAAACTTTTCCGTTCGCAGGTACATCACACACAATTTTCCCCATTAAATCGTTTGTGATAGCATCGTCATTGCAGACGATATTAACAATTTTATCGTTTGTGTTATTGAATGGATCACACATGGTGCATAGAAGAAACTGTGAGGCATAGATTGTCCATCACACACACTTCTTATGTGGTAAACGTTTGCGCAAGGTGGCCCAACGCAAACAGTTTTCAAGAGGAAGTTGTGTGTGATTGTTCATTAATCCAACACGCTTTATTCCTAGTAACTGTGTGTGTTGTTTGAGGTCATCGCCCATGGTGTTTTCTCAATAACCATTTGCAATAGAACAACCCCAGTTAGTAGGCTAATTGGCAATTAACAGGCTAATTATCCTATTATTATAATCCATTTATTAATTGACATTTCATATTAAGAACACAATATATTTCATTTTCGTTTTAAGGAAGCAGGATTTCATAATTGAAATACATCAGACTACAACATCATATAGCTTCAACACTCAGCTACCCCATTACACCACTTCACTAGCACCAAGTTTCACATACAACATCTATAACCTTTCGAAATTAGCATCATAGATGGTACATAGATAGATGAATCTCATCTGGAAAACTGCTGAAGCGGAACGCGAATATTGAGCTTTCATTGATGTTAAAGGTCTTTGCAACTTTAGGCCAGTTCCTATGGATGATTGACCGTCCATTCTTCGTCCTCTTCAGAAACACTTCAATATTAAACCATGGGTGTTGTATGAATACCTTCCTCGCCTCCTGACCATACACGTGGTTTGAGAGGTAATCATCAGTGAATTGCTTTGGAAAGGATTGAGAACAAGGATATGAATAAATATCTTCTCTAGATTTGAAATGGCACAAAGGAATAAAAAGACAAGGTATAATATTTAGTACCATCCTGTAGTGCACTAATGTCTTCTTCATTGTGCAAACAAAGATCTTGTTGTTTTTTGTCGCTAGTTTCTTTGTCCTAATAATATTTATGAGTTTCTTGACTTGACTGATATTCATGGACAACTCATTTCCCCATATGCAAAATGGGCCGAATAGTGGGTCAAAACCTCTGATAACATGACCTACATGTGCAAGACCAAATTGTTAAAAACCTAAATATTAGAATGGTTCCTACAATTGCACAATAATGTGCTATTGGACAAAGGACCATGCATGTGCGAACCTCGATTATAAACCTCAGTGCTTCCCATTGTTTCCCTGCAACACATATAAGGTTGTTAGTGATCAGGCTAAGTGAGGGTTCGCATGCTACCAGTAAATATGTTGATGAAAAATAAGCACATTGCAGATTCATTAGATTAATTTGAGCCACATGGAAAACCCATTTATCCAAACCAAGCATGATTAAGAACTAGGAAATATAGTAGTTGTATATGTTTATCATGTATTAAGTGCAGCCAAATTCGATATATTCGTGACATGCACAACAATAAAAAATTCTACCCACAACAATTGGACATCGCATTGCAGAATTGAACCAAGCAGTTAACTAAACACCACAACAAATGAACCAAACATTAACTGAGCACCACATTGCACAATATAACATACTCCTAACTATAGCAATTGTATTTGTTTCTCATGTATTTTGTACACATAAATTTGATTTATTTCTCACATGGAAGACAATACAAAATTGCACCTGAAGAATTGAACATCACATTTGCAGAATTGAACCAAACAGTTAACTGAATATGATAACTAATTAACCAAACAGTAATAAGTGAGCACCACATTGCATGACATATAGAACATATACACTAGAGCAACATATTGCATGGTAAAATTAGATAGGACAGTTCACTAGAATTTTTTAAGGAAAGGCAGGAGCAGCACATGCAACGAGTAAATCAAGCATGCTTAACCGGCACAGCTAGCAAATTGAACATAAGTCCCTATAGTGAGCTAATAAGACAAGCTACTCCTCATCGTCGGAGATATCGATGATGATTGGCTCCTTGGACATGGAAGAGGGCGAGGCCTCCACATCGTGGGTGCCCTCGTCGTAGTGGTGAGTTGCCTGAGCCACTCCGGTCACCAACCTACTGGCTCTCGAGTTGAGGTAAGCACGGGCATGCTGAGAAAACACCTCATAGTCTTCGTCGAAGGCACCAATGGTGGCCTCAAGAAAATGCCACGAATTGTCATTTAAAGCAGCCTACCGCGTCGCGGAATTGGCGTGTGAGGCATTGACGGCGGCCTTGATGGTGAGGTGCTCCTCCAAGATCTGGGGGTCAGTACGAATGGCAACCGTCGCGACCTCTTCCGCGCGTGCGGCCATGATTTGCTTCTCCACTACCAAAAGCTCCTTGAGCTCCTGGCTATACTGCGGGTACCATGTCTTAGAGCGGCGCTTAACTGGGGGAGGGGTCGGTGATTTGGGTGGAAGGTGTCGCGCTGGTGGTCGGGGCATGTGGGATGTGGAAGGAGGAGGAGGATGGGGGTCGGGTGTGGATTACCTATTGGATCGACGAGGCCGAGTAGCGTGAAGGAGGGTTGCCGGCGAGGAGGCGGCGCTGCAAGCAAGGAGTGAAGGTTTCAACTTCGAAAGGAAGGAGGAAGCAGGGGAATGTGGCTTTTGGTAAGTGGGAGGGGCGGGGAGATAGATATTTCGACGGAAGACAAAAATTTTGGATCGGTGCAACGAAAAAACTAGCGCGCAAAGTGTCATCAGATGTGGTCCCTTATTCAGCACTGTGTACGATATGTGAACATCGCAAATGATTCATATAGCTTACCCCGTGTGTGATGAGTTTGAACGTGCAAATTTTGGTCCGAATTTCCCTGGTTACAGTGGTCATCCACGTCATTGCATAATTTGGGTACACAAAGGAGACTGCAGCACACCCGCACTTCCTAATCGAGCAAGTTCAATAATTAAATAGAGCTAGATAACCTAAACATTACTCTAACAACTTAAATACTGGCGCTCTTAATTAAACAAAACAAAGAGTACTACTCCGTCTGGTGCTCGTCGATCTCTGATGCCTCCTCCATGTCAAGCTTGTACCCGACGATGTCCTAGGGAAGGGCCTCCATGGCATCCATCACACCATACTCGACAAGCATCTCGCCATCCGCATACGCCATACTCGACAAGCATCTCACCATCTACGTGGGCGGTCGTGATCTGGGATAGAACGGGCTCCGTCGTGGCAAGGTATGCCACGGAGGAACGGACGGTTATTCGAACGCACTCGGCGATTGCCAACTCTTCGGCCATGGGTTGCCGACTATTGTCGGAGAAGCTTTGTTCAATTTGTGCGGTGACCTCCAGGAGCTAGGCGTGGGCGGCCTCGATATGGTCATGGGTGGCCTCCATCAGGACTAAGGCCGCCACTGCGAAACGGACAACTGTTGTGCCGCTCTCGCCAGTTGCTATCCTTGAGGCAGATATTGCTGCTGCCACCTGAGAAGCAAAAGTGGTTAGTTGGGATGCCTTGTCCACCTGGTCGCAGTTTGCGGCCATGCTCACGCAGCTTGTTAGCACGTGCATGGGGACTGTAGCCACGCTCTCATCGGAGTGGCCACCGAAGTTGCCCTCACGACACGGGACCACGTCCCCATCTTTCACCGGCGACGATTGAACAGTGAAATAATATATGGGTAGCGAACTAGTGTCCTTGACACACCGGCTGTAGACTATAGCCGACGCACCTTCTCGCGTAATCCATATGCGTACTATACTATACTCTGATGGTGCTCCAAGCTATTTTGAACTACGTCTCACACGGTTAGTGATAATAAACTGTGTGCGATCTACTTGAGTTTTCGTCTTGATTTGAATTACATAATGGGGTCATAGCGGCAAAGGAGGGTGTTTGAATTGCTAGAACTTTTATCTGAAGTGAACATGCAACTATAGGTGTGTCGTCAAAAAACTTGGAATTATTCATGGTTCGTTTGGACATTTTTTATACATTAACTTGGTTTCCTAGGCATTTCAAGTGCACAATTCAAAATTAAACTACATGCACATGCTCCAGTGCACCAAAATGGGTTGTAAAATCATATATGTGTCCATGGGTGGATGCTTATGTCCCATGCATGAAATGAGGATGAATTTCAAACACCACGGCACCGTGGCTCTCTCGCAAATGTTGAGATACATGGTTTTAAAATTCTAGTAAATCGAAAACTGTCTCAAATTAATGAAACTTGACATGATATCATTGAACGACATCAACATGCCGTGGTTAAAATATTATCCCATTTGGGGAGTGTTTGGGTATAAGCTTCTCACCAACCAGAGCTTCTCACAACAAGCCTAATGGTTTCGGTAGGGAATGTGCCACCTTTGTGGATGGAACAATATTCATTGCCTCTTCTTGGTTTCCAACATAGAACAATAGGAGTTTTGTGTCAATTTTTGAGATTTTTCGGGGTTCGCTTGGACATTTTTATGCATTAACTGAGTTTTCTATGCATTTATGTGCATAATTCAAAATTTAACTACATGCACATGCTCCAGTGCATATAAATGGGTTCAAAATTCAAATGTATGTCCTTGGTTGCATGCTTATAGGTCCCATTCAAGAAATGGGAATGAATGTCAAACACCTTGCCACCGTCGCTCAGCCGCTAACAATGAGATACATGGTTTTTAAATTCTAGTAAATTGAAAACGCGTCTGAAATTTATGAAACTTGACATGCTATCATGGAACGGAATCAAAATGCCATGGTAAAAATAGTGTCCCATTTGGGGCAGGTTAGGGTATAAGCTTCTCACAAACCAGAGTTTCTCACAACAAGCCTCATGGTTACGATAGGGAAAGTTTCACCTATCTGGACGAAACGATATCTGTTGCCTCTTCCTGATTTCAGTTTTTTTAGTGTCAACATAGAACAACAAGAGTGTTGTGTTAAATTTTGGAATTTTCCGGGGTTTGTTTGGACATTTTTATACATTAACTGAGTTTTCTATGCATTTATGTGCATAATTCAAATTTGAACTACAGGCACATGGTCCAGTGCATATAAATTGGTTGAAAAATCAAATCTGTGTCCATACTTGCATGCTTTGGTCCCATGCAAGAAATGGGAATGAATATCAAACAACTTTCCACCATCACTCGATCGTAAACATTGATATATATGGTTTTTAAATTCTACTAAATCCAAAACTCGTCTGAAATCCATGAAACTTGGCATGCTATCATGGAACGGCATCAACATGTTGTGGTAAATCTTTTGTCCTATTTGGGGAAGGTTTGAGTATAAGATTCTCACATACCAGAGCTTCTGACAACAATATTCGTTGGCTCTTCCTATTTTAAAGTTTTTTCCTAGTGGCAACATAGAGCAATAGGAGTGTCATGTTAAAATTTACAATTTGAGAGTTCGTTTGGACACTTCTATACATTAACTGAGTGTTCTAGGCATTTTATGTGCATAATTCAAATTTGGACTACATGCACATGCTCCAGTGCAGCAAATGGGTTGACATATCAAATGTGTGTCCTCGGGTGCATGGTTAGGTCCCATGCAAGAAATGTGAATGAATTTCAAACACTAGGTCAATTGCCGGCAAAACATTGAGATACTCTGTTTTTAAATTCTAGTAAATCGAAGACTCGTCGAAAAATCATGGAACTTCGCATGCTATCATGGAATGGCACCTGACATGCTATGGTATTTTTCGTTTCCATTTTGAGAGAAACTGCACTCGAATAATAGCCAACAGAGGCATTTTGAAACAAATAGCTACCACTTTAACATCTCAAACATTTCTATAATTTAAACCGTGTGCGTTTTGTTAACCATTCACGTGACACCACCCGTCACACTTTTAGTGGCTAGGAGGTGCCGTGTGGACAGATGCTTGACTGAACCGGAGGCGTGCAAGTGCAGTCCGCTGCGCAGGCTGACGGAGAGGCATGCAAGCTGTCCTCCAATGCGCAGGCTCACCGGGAAGCATGTGAGTTGTACGCTGCACAGCCTCACTGGGAAGCGAGCCCTTTGACTTCCATGGCCGCCCGCCTTGCTCGCATCCTCTCCAGCAATTGCGCCCGAGCAGCTGTTTAATATGGGCAGCCGTATTGTTCACCTCCCATTCCCCTCCCGCAGACCTCCACCAACGCCATGGCGCAGAAGGATCATCTACCACTAGTCTTCCAGTTTGGTGGTGTTGACTCCGAGCCGGATGAGATAGAAAATAAGGAGGAATGGAGCCTCATGGACATGGCCCTGAACAAGTTGGTCGTGGCGGTTGCTGCCCCCGCCCCATCCTAGCTCCCATCCCCACGCCCATGCCATCCACCATCCCCGCAGCATTGACGGGTGGTCATCGAGCACTATCGTAGAGCTGGAAGCCACCGGTGTCAGCGAGGTCTCCTTGGACCCACGCGAGCTCGTGTACATACCAGTGCCAACTCTCATGACCGTGCGTGCCCTTTCACCCACCGCAGCGTAGGTCCCTGTGCATTTGCCAGCACCCGCTGCGCCCGTGGCCGTGCAACCCCCCCCCTCAGCAGCATGGGACGCTGCTGTCAACGGCTAGCACATAGCACCGCGAGTTGCCGTCCTCCCGCCCCCTGCCCGTCGATCACGTGATGATGTGATGTTTGATTTCCAAGTGAAGAACATTATGTGCTGCCTTGAAGACTTCAACAACAGCGTCCCGGAGGACGACAACGACCGCCAGTGCGGCGCACCGCCTCTGCCGCCGCCGGAGTTAGTTTTTTTGGGTTTAATACTGTATCTTGATCATAAGAATATAAATTTGCAGTGTGACTAAATGAAAGATATGGTTTGAACGAACTTGCGTTTTTCTCTCTGAATGTATAGACTAATCAAACGATTTTCTTAAAAAAGAAGTAAATGGTTTTTAATATAAAGCACTCATCGCAAACGTTTTAGATAGAACACCTGTATGTAAACTGACAGCTTCCATGGGAAGCCAAGGGAAAATGTGCCGAGCAGGATTTGTGCAGCTCTTGATCGCAAACTTTTTAGATAGAACACCCGTATGCAAACCAATAACTTCCCCAGCAAGCCAAGGTAACATGTGTCGAGCAGGATTTGTGCAGCTCTTCATCACAAACGTTTTAGATAGAACATCTGTATGCAAAGTGAGAGCTATGGTCTTCCTCATTAAGCTAAGGGAAAATTCACCACGCAGGATTTGTGCATCTCTTCAACGCAAATGGTTCAGATTGAATACGATATGCAAAGCGAGACTTCGGCGCTAAGCCAAAAGAAAATATGGCACGCACGATTTGTACATCCCTTCAAACCAACGGTTTTTTCGGATGATCCATGTGCAACCAAGTACAAACAGTTTGGTAAGATTTGCATCTGTCATATTGGGTATATTGCCATTTGTCAAACTGGAAAGATTGACATTTGTTGATCTAGTAACATTCCCTTTGTCAATCTCGTAACGCTTCCATTTGTCAACAAATGCAGCTAAAAAATCACTAGCACTATCTAATTTTTGTAACTAAAATTCAGTAATTAAGCATAGATTTCATTCATAGATTAAGCATTCGTTCTTTACATAAACAGTTCAACTCAACAGTTGAACCGACCAAACTTGTCCCAATTGTTGCCAACCACGTACTGAAATAGCTAGTTCAACTATATATAGTAGCTAATTTTAAGTATGTTGTATAATTCAAACACACCTATAGTCAAATGAACTGAACAAGATAGCCCCTGAATACTACTACAATTGAGGGGCTTTGTGCTACTTCTGGAAGCCTCTCCTCTGCTGTGCGCGCTTACTAAGAGGCAGAGGAGGAGGTGCCTACAGTTCGGGAATCAACAAATTTGCCGTCTCTCCACTCTTTGTCGTCCGCTTGCAGATGGCAAAGAACGACTTTGCCATCGGCCAGCAGAAAACGGACGGCAAAGAGGAAGCGGACGTCAAAGAAGCTCTTTGCCATCAGCTAGCTCTTTGCCGTCCGTAGGCGGACGGCAAAGAATCTTTGCCGTCTGCTAGCGGACGACAAAGAGGTTCTATTGGGGCCCACTAGATGGCAGTACACTGCATCGGTCCAACCCCCCTCTTTGTTGTCCGCTGGCGGACGACAAAGAGTGTACTAGTTAACGGGCTCTAACGGCGCCCCGGCTCCTCTCTGTCTTCTCTCTAAACCTATCCATCAGATCGATCTGGCCCGACCCCGACCCCCTCCGCCTCGACCACCGCCGCCCAGGCCGCCCGGCACCCTCTCCTCCACCCCCGCCGGCCCGACGCCCCTCTCCTC
>NC_041393.1:519983246-520017307 GCF_002162155.2 Triticum dicoccoides | reverse complement strand
CCCCCGCGCCGCTACGGCGCCCCCTCCTCCATCACATGCACCCCTTGCCGCGCCTAAAGGTGAGATATCCCTCTTCTTCTTTTTTCTTTTTTTACATTTAGTTTAATTATGTCTAGTTTAATTTAGGCTTGGTTTAGTTTAGGTTTTGTTTGTGTTTTCTAGGTTTAGGTTTAGATTTAGTTTAGTTTAGGTTAAGAAGAAAGAAGAAAGATGAAAAAATAAGAAGAAGAAGAGGAAGAAGAAGAATAAGAAGAGGAGGAGGAGGAGGAGGAGGAGGAGGAAGGTTAGGGGTGCATCACCAACGAAACCGGGTTGAGGATCGGGGTGTGTCACCGACGTAACCGGGTCGAGGATCACTGGTCGCTGAGGGGTCGGGGATCGCCGGTCGCTGAGGGGTCGCAGGTCGGGGCAGAGGGTTGAGGATCACTGGTCGCCTAGGGGATATGTGGTGGAGCCAGTGGGTGTTGCCGGTCCCAATGCCGTTACCCAGTTGAGAATCCCCCGGTCCGAGTGCTGACCCATCGACGTGCATCGCCATACCTAAGGGCGCCCGGGGATGAGCAGGTTAGGGGGGTTCCTCGGTGTTGATGGAACCCTAAATAGGAAATATCGTCGGTGCGAGATACATGTGGCCGTCGGTGTCGAACACTACATCCACGTCCCACAAGTGACGCTGGCGTTCAGCATCCCACAGCAACAGTTCTCGGGGTCGATGGTGGTCGAACACCTATGCGAATTTGGCTTGCAGCCTCTGCGATGATGATTAAAAGCCAAGTGTTGAAACTTGAAACACCCAAACTGACTCAAGTCGAGTTGGTTGTTTGAAGTTTTAAAACTTGGCTTTAATCCTCATCACAAAGGGTGCCAGACATTCGCCAAGGTGTTCGACCGTCATCGGCCCCCAGAACTATTGTTGCGGGATGTCGGGCGCCGGCGTCACTTGTGGGACGTGGATCTAGTGTTCAACACCGAGCGCCACATGTATCTCGCACCAATGATAGTTGCTATTTAGGGTTCCATCGATGCTGAGGAACCCCCTAACCCACTCGTCCTATTGTACATATTTATTAATGATGATGATGAGCATGTCATTACTGATAGTGATGATGATGATGCATTTATTGATCCCGAAGCATTTATTGAACCCGACATTCCAGATTATTATTAGGTATTCAATTTTTTATGTTGTACTTGATTTGTATAGTTACTTGTATGATTGTATGATTTATATAGTTACTTGTATCTAGGAGGTAAATTCTAATCTAGGAGGTATGGTCTAGATATCTGTCCCCTTCGGCCCTCGCGCGCTATATGATTTGAATGTAGTAAATTCTCTTTTATAACTATTTGTTGCCTTTCGCATTTATAACAATTATGGCCATAAAGTTGACATAGAGATATTTTAATCTAGGAGGTATGTGAACCGGAATTTGCAACTGACCCTTTTATCGAGAAGTTAAATTTAGTTGAAAAGGAAAATGATTATTTGAAAGAAAATATTTAAAGAATTGAAGAAGAGAAGATGAAATTGGAGTTGTATGTTGCCGATGCCATCGATGATCACAAGATGAAGATGAATGCAATGCGCTTGAAGATGGATGCAATGCACTTGAAGATTAAGAAGATTAGAAAATGTGCCATTGATAATGAGGCTTGGTATCGTTATGTTGTTGGATCAATTGTTACCTTAGTTGCGATCTTCATCGCATTTGTTGTGATGAGGTTAAGTTTTCTCTAGTGTTTTGCTTAACAAATGCATACTTTGCTTACTTTCCTCTTAAATGGCATAATTACCTAAGTTAGAAAAAAATGAGCTATACATAGCTTCTTCAGTTCATTTATGACATACTTAAGGCCTGTTCGGAGGCCCTCTGCTCCTCGACTCCGCTCGCGGAGCTGCCGGAACCGCAGTTGAAAATTACGGAGCAGACGAATCGGTACTCTGCAGATCTTTCTGTTTTGTGAAGTTGGTCGAGTGCCAAACGGGCTCTTAGCATACATAGGTAAAAAAATGGCATGATAATCTTTGTTACCTCCAAAATGATATAGACTTAGCTTATTTTCCTCAAAAATGACAAAATAACCTTACTAAGCTCTAAAATGACCTATTTACCTAGCTTAGCTCTAAAATGACCTACACTTAACATGTTTACCTAGCTTGGCAATAAAATGGCATTTTTACCTACCTTAGTTAGAAGAAGAAGAAGAAGATAAAGAAGAGGAGAGGAGAAAAAGAAAGAGAAGAAAAAAAATCTTCTTCTTCTTCTTCTTCTTCTTCTTCTTCTAGCTAGTCTTCTTCTTCTTCTTCTTCTAACTTTCTTATTTCCCAATTTGCAGATTTGCTTTAGATGAGGAAGCTTGCGTTGATGGAGTCTACTCTTCTCTTTATGCATCCTTCTTGTTTTGATTTTGTAGGATGAACAATGTGAAACTTGCTACCTATATATGTATGTATGGATGAAACCATTGTATGGTTGTTGTTGGATATGTTAGCTAGCTATATATGTTGCATATGGACTTTTGATTTGCTATGTATATGTGTTGGATGATCATATCCATATGACAGGGATAGAATTTGGTATGTATATGTGTTGGTATGCTTGTCGAAAGTTGTGTGTGTGTGTGTGTAAAATTCTGTGAAATTGAATGAATTTAAGAAAAATAGAAAAAACAAGGGCTATACAGGATCTTTGCCGTCTGCTGGCAGATGGCAAAGAGCTTTGCCATCAGCCAGCAAACGACAAATATGCCACGTGTCAGCTACCTGTGCAACCTGGGGGCAATGGTATGCAGATGGCAAGGACCTTTGCATCTTTGTCGTTGGCTGGCGGACAGCAAAGACCTTTGCATCTTTGTCGTCCGCCAGCGGACGGCATAGCAGGACACGTGTCAGCTACCTGGGGCACCTAGGGGCTGGCCTATTTGGGAACTTTGACGTCCGCTAGCGGACGACAAAGGACGGCGTTAACCCTTTAGCGGACCAAAGCTGGCACGTGTGCCGTCCAGGCCCTTTTCCGTCTGCTGGCAGGCGGTAAAGACCTGTGCATCTTTGCCGTCCGCCAGCAGATGGCAAATAACCATTTGCCGTAGCCTGTTCAGCCGGACGTTTTGTCATATGCTGGCTAACGGCAAAGGCCTTTGCCGTCCGCCAGGCATGCCTTTGCCATTAGCCATGGCAGACGCAAAGTTCCTGATTCCTGTAGTGCTACCGACGAGCAGAACAACTGAAATATGGTGCCTGCCACTGTTGCACCTTCAGCAAGTCTCACCTCGAACGCCCTCTGCCGCTACAGATGACCCCTCTTAAAGCAGCGGGACTCCTCATAGATCTCCTGATTCCTCACCTCTGTGGCGGCGTGTGTTGCAGCCACGATGGTGGTAAGGCTCTTTGCATGCTCGACGCGGTGCACTTCCTCCTTCCGCAGGAACTCGATGTGGTGTGCAACATCGCTGACGCACGTGTGGGCCTCCACCTCCGCCTCCCGCCTTTGGGCGGCGGTGGTCGAGCGGGTGATGACCAGGCGGTCGACGGTGGGCTGGCGGCCACGGCGGCCGACTATGGGGTGGCGGCCACGACCACTGATACGTCTCCAACGTATCTATAATTTTTGATTGTTCCATGCTATTATATTACTTGTTTTGGATGTTTATGGGCTTTACACGTTTATATCATTTTTGGGACTAACCTACTAACCGGAGGCCCAGCCCGAATTGCTGTTTTTTGCCTATTTCAGTGTTTCGAAGAAAAGGAATATCAAACGGAGTCCAAACACGATGAAACCTTCGGGAACGATCTTTCTGGAACAAATGCAAACCAGGAGACTTGGAGTGAATGTCAAGAAGCGGACGAGGCGGCCACGAGGGTGGCCGGCGCGCCCAGTAAGGGTGGGCGCGCCCCCTGCCTCATGGGCCCCTCGAGCATCCACCGACCTACTTCTTCCTCCTATATATACCTGCATACCCTGAAACCATCCAGGAGCACCACGAATACCTAATTCCACCGCCGCAACCTTGTGTATCCACGAGATCCCATCTTGGAGCCTTCACCGGCGCTCCGCTGGAGGGGGAATCGATCATGGAGAGCCTCTCCATTACCACAAAGGCCTCTCCGATGAGTTGTGAGTAGTTTACCACAGACCTTTGGGTCCATAGTTATTAGCTAGATGGCTTCTTCTCTCTCTTTGAATCTCAATACAAAGTTCTCCTTCCTCTTCTTGGAGATCTATTCAGTGTAACTCTTTTTGCGGTGTGTTTGTCGAGATCCAATGAATTGTGGGTTTATGATCAAGTTTATCTATGAGAAATATTGGAATCTCCTCTGAATTCTTTTATGTATGATTGGTTATCTTTGCAAGTCTCTTCGAATTATCAGTTTGGTTTGGCCTACTAGATTGATCTTGCTTGCCATGGGAGAAGTGCTTAGCTTTGGGTTCAATCTTGCGGTGTCCTTTCCCAGTGACAGCAGGGGAAGCAAGGCACGTATTGTATTGTTGCCATCGAGGATAAAAAGATGGGGTTTATATCATATTGCATGAGTTTATCCCTCTACATCATGTCATCTTGCTTAATGTGTTAATCTGTTCTTATGAACTTAATACTCTAGATGTAGGCATAAGTCGGTCGATGTGTGGAGTAATATTAGTAGATGCAGGCAGGAGTCGGTCTACGTGTTATGGACGTGATGCCTATATACATGATCATGCCTAGATATTCTCATAACTATGCGCTTTTCTATCAATTGCTCGGCAGTAATTTGTTTACCCACCGTAATACTTATGCTATCTTGAGAGAAGCCACTAGTGAAACCTATGGCCCCCGGGTCTATCTTTTATCATATAAGTTTTCCATCTATTTTTATTTGCATCTTTTATTTTCCAATCTATTTCATAAAAATACCAAAAATATTTATCTGATCATATTATCTCTATCAGATCTCACTTTTGCAAGTTTCTGTGAAGGGATTCACAACCCCTTTATCGGGTTGGTTGCGAGGTTCTTGTTTGTTTCTGTAGGTGCGTGGGACTTTTGAGGAGCCTCCTACTCGATTGATACCTTGGTTCTAAAAAATGAGGGAAATACTTACGCTACTTTGCCGCATCACCCTTTCCTCTTCAAGGGAAAAACCAACGCATGCTCAAGAGGTAGCAACCACCACCTCTTGCCTTTGGGCCGCGGTGGCGGAGCGGGTGATTGCAGGTGGCCGACAGTGGGGTGGCAGACGCGATGGCCACCTCCCGCCTTCGGCCCGCGACGGTGGAGCGGGCGATGGCTCTAGATTTCGATGGTGGTGTGGTGGCAACTGTGGTAGACGGTGTGGTCACGGCAATGGTGGCTTGCAATAGCTGTCGAGGGGCAGCGCTGGCGAGCGTGTGGTGGGTGATCCACGCACAGCCAACAGGGACGCCATGTGCACTACACTATGTCGGATTTCGGGTTCCGCAAGCCCTTGAGAGGTTCAAACTCTGGGGTGCGTGCGAAGATCTCACTCTCCCCAGTCTGCCTACTCGCCAATCTCACAGCCTAGCGCGTTGAGCTCGAAGGAAAGGGGACACAGCAGTTTACCCAGGTTCAGGCCACCTAGCGGTGTAAAACCCTACTCCCGCTTCGTGGTGTATTTGCGTCGAAGGGATGGGGATGAACTAGTACAGTGGAGGACAACCTCAGGAGCTATGTTCTTGAGCTCAAGTGAGCCGGTGAGGGCTGAGTGGATGTGGTCAACTTGATCTGTCCTCTCCCCGTCCCTTTTGCCCATGGTGGCTATGTCCTATTTATAGTGGCCTTGGTCCTCTTCCCAAATGAAGGCGGGAAGGGATTCCACAACGGCCAAATTTGAAGGGAGACAACTAGTACATCTGATCCTGACTAAAGTGGTCTTTGCCTGCAAAAGCCTCTAGTCCTGACGCTATGGTGGGCTCGGCGATGACCTCCGTCCTGCCGTCCTGGCGGTCTTGGTCTTGTTGCACATGAATGGAAACCTTTGGCTTCTTCCTCGGGACTACGCGCCTGCTGCTTGCCTCCTTTGCACCAAAGAGGAAACTGGTGAACTGCGCCCGCTGGTGCCCGCGTGGCCTCGATCATGATGGCCCACATCACCCAAACCTTGTGAGGTGAGCCTTGCATAGAGATCTCCGCTCCTCGGGAGCTAGTCTGAGGAGGCTGATCCCTTTGGAGGTCTTGGTGTCGTCCACCTTGCGAGGGTCTTGGGTTGTCGATGTCGATAGTTGGCTGTATCAGGCCATAGACGGAGCCACGCCGCGGGCCGTAGGTAGGCAAGTTTGGGTACCCCCATATCCATAATGCCGACACTAGCCCATGGACCCAAGGCGCGCTCGGACTTGGCTTCTAGGCGAAGCCAAAGGGCAAGTGCGGAGCGTCACGGGCCCTAACCATTTGCAGCCTAGGGCGATGCATGGAGATTGATAGGATGTGGGCGTCTCTGCTTCCCCACACTGCCTCGGCAACTGCCTGACTTGACGAGTAGCTGCTGCATGCAGAGAAAACCATCATTGCTTGGGATCGTGGAGGTCGGTGGTTGGCCTCCCTCTGGCTATAAATGAGGGGAGGGGCGGAACCCCCCCTCGCTCATCTCCATGTTCACTTCTTGCTAGCCATTCCTTCTTCTTCTCCACCTCGCCGTAGTTGTAGAGCTCATGGCGCCAGCGAGGAGGTTCACGTCCGCTGAGAAAGGGAAGGCCCCTAAGGAAGGGCCAGCTCCGCCACCGCCCAAGAGGGGCCGCGGCCGCTCCCGCAAGCATGCTACGACCCCGACGGCGGCTTCCAGGGGGCGCGAGCGCACTTCTCCAGGAGCTGGCATCTCTCTTGGCGTCCGCGGCGGCGTCTCTTCTCGTGGCGTGGGCCACCGGCAATGGAGCAGCCCCTACAATGAGGGGAGGCGCGCCATGTTCGCCCGTCCTCCTCGACCGTGCTTCCCCTTGGTGGATGCACTCCCTGAGTTTGTCGTGTGGTTGGAGAAGCCCGCCAGCACCTTGCTCCGGCTTCCACGCTTCTTCGCCGGTGAGCTGCCGGCCTCGGGGATCGACGGCCTCTAGCTGCAGGCTGACGGCTGCTACAGCAGGGCCTAATTGGTCGGGATCAAGATCACCGCGGCAGGCAGTGTGGTCTTGGCCCGCGGCTGGCAGGCGTTTGCCCATGCACGAGGCTTTTGCGGGAGGTGCACCCTCCACTTCAAGTACGACAACCTCTCGACCCTCTTTGTGAGGGTGTTCAGGGAGGACGGCCACCACGCGGGGTGCTGCCCAAAAGACAAGAGTGGCGATGATGAGCTTGGCCATGACGTCGAATGCGATGGCGACGAGGATGAGCTTTCCCTTAACGATGTCCGTGCTTCCTCCAGCAGCGACGGCTCCTCTTCAGGAGAGAGCTCAAGCAGCGGCGGCTACTACCAACCTCCGCACCGCCGAGATCGCATCAAAGAAGGCGGCGCGTCGTCTCGCCGCCGCCCCCGGTGAAGTAGGACGAGGGCCCGAACTCAGCTCAGGGCTGCCGAGTTTGGTTTTAGGAGCCGCTGCGGTCCCGCGAGCCACTTCTGTTTAACCTTTCCTTTCTCCTGCATTTTGAAAAAAGCAGAGTGCCCCGATGGGGTCTGTAATGAACTATGGCAGTTATGCCGTGTGTAATTAATTGTGGCAGTTATGCCATTATTCTATGCTTATTATCTTGATGCTATGTCGTGATATTTCTATTCTGAGTGGGCACGGATAGGGTAACTTAGCTTGATATGCTCGTGGTAGCTTCCCACCCCACAAGGGCGCGGCTCTTGATGCCTGGCGGAGCCCCATTTCCTGATGACTCGGGAGCCGTTAGTCTCAGGAGGCGCTGTAGAGCTGCTGCAAAGTTGTTAAAAAACCTTGAAGGGGCATCTCATTCCTCCTTGCACGAGCACCCCACCACAGGTTTAGGTGTAGCTTAATGCACCGTGTCGCGCTGCCTGGGGGGCACAAACATAAGAGGGCGCGCATGCTCACGAGCTCGGTCGAGGGCATCTCACGAGGATTAAGAAAGCCGAAGCACTGGGGCAACGGGGTTTTGGCGAGGCGTGCTTGTGTGCGGGTGGACCTAAGCGTGCACACCTACCTAGCCCCCACGCACGGGACGCACAAGGAAGAGCGACGAGCAACTGACGCTCTTTCCCGGCCAAGGCTAAGAACGAGCGAAGCGAGAGGACAGAAAACCCAACTTGGCGAATCAAAACGCGGAAATTCCAAATTCATTAAGAAACTGCGAACCAACTACAGAAAGCAAGCAAATGAATGGCTGCGTCCGGCACCTAGTCTAGTCTTCACACTAGCGTGGAGCTAAGTCCTGGCACTAGGACGTCGGAGGGAGCCCCCGTGAGGCCCGCGGGCGACACTCGAGAGACTCAGGGGCGTGTACATCCCCACTCATTATTACGTGAGAGTGTCACAAGAAGAAACCTTCACAGGCATGAGCCTTGCTTCATTAGTAGAACTTCTGGAGGTGCTGGATGTTCTAGGCATTCTGGATGGGGATCCCGTCTTGTGTCTCCAGGCATGTGGAGCCAGGCCTGGAGACACGGGCGATCCTAAACAGGCCCTCCCACATGGGTGAGAGCTTCTGCAGCCCTTCCCTGGAGAGCACCCGCCTCAGGACGAGATCACCCACCTCAAGCGTCCTGGGGCGGATGCTGCAGCAGTAGTACCGCCGTAGCGCCTGCTAGTACCTTGCCGCTTGGAGCGAGGCTTGATGGCGGCATTCCTCCCAATGCACGACATCCATCCCCAGCATGGCGTCCTGGCGTGCCTCGTCGAATGCCAGGACCCACGTGGAGCGATGCTTGACCTTGTGTGGGAGAACCGCTTCAGCTCCGTAGACGAGGAAGAATGGGGTCTCGCCCGTCGGCTTGTTTACGGTGGTGCGGATGGACCACAACTCTGACTGGAGCTCGTCGAGCCAGCCCCTGCCGCAGGCCTTGAGCTTCTTATTGAAGGTCCTTGCCTTGAGGCCTCTCAGGACCTCTGCGTGGCGCGCTCGGCCTGGTCGTTGCTCCTGGGAGGTGCTACCAAAGCGTAGCATATCTGTGTTCCAAGGTTAGCACAATATGTTTTGAAAAGGTTGCTGGTGAATTGCGATCCATTGTCAATGATGATGCGATTAGGAACCCCAAACCGGCTCACGATGCCCTTGATGAACTTGACGGCTGAGCCGGCCGGGATGGTGCGGACAGCTTCCACCTCCGCCCACTTGGTGAACTTGTCGATGGCGACGTAGGGGTAGCGGTAGCCCCCTGGCGCTCGAGGGAATGGTCCGAAGATATCCAGCCCCTAGACCGTGAACGGCCATGTGAGCGGAATAGTCTGAAGGCCCTGCGCGGGCTGATGGATCTGCTTGGCATGGAATTGGCGGGCTTCACAACGCCTTGCCAATGAGGGTGCGTGACGAAGAGTGATGTCCGTAGTCCCCGCCGTGTATGTCACCCAGCAGCTCGAGCCCCTGCTTGCTGGAGATGCACTGCAAAGAAACATCATTGGGACTCTTACGGTACAACTCACCATCCTGGATGCAGTATGCGCTGGCCTATTGAGCCACGCGCTCTGCATCTCCCTCCTTCTCCGGCAGGGTCCCTTGAAGCAAGTACACCTTGAACTCCTCAGTCCAGCACCCCTCCTGAGGCTCGAGCACGAGGAGCGGACGGGCCCCCGAGGTTGGGCCGTGGGCAGGGGCACCCACCGCAGGGGCTCGGGGAAGATCCTCCTGAGGCGGTGCTGGTTCCGCAGCAGGGGGAGCTACTGACGGCTTAAAGAGTCGCTCCCCAAAGACGCCTGGCTCCTGAGGCAGCCGCCGGATGCCCTCTTGGCGATGTCGTCCACCTCCTTGTTTGTGCCTCGTGGCACGTGTTGTAATTCCACGCCCAAGAATTGTTTTCCCCTTTTGCGTAACTCTTGCAGGTATGCTTCCATGTGCTCGTCCTTCGGGGTGTACTCTTTGTTGGAGAAGTTGACGAGGAGCTGGGAGTCACCCCTGATGGTGAAGTGCTTCACCCCCAGCGCTGCTGCAACTCTAAGGCCGACAATCAGGCCCTGATACTCTACGATGTTGTTGGAGACCTTTTCGCCCTGCTAGAAGCAAAGTTGTACAGTGTAGTAGAGCTTGAGCTTGGTGGGTGAAATGAGCACTGCTCCAGCCCCCGTGCCCTCACGCGCGAACGCACTGTCGAAGTACATGATCCACCCGTCCGACGTCTGGTCTCCGGGCAAGATGGAGCGGTCCTCGCATACTTCACCGTCAGGGGCGTCAGTCCATTCTGCCATGAAATCTGCGAGGGTTGCACCCTTGATGACCCTGGTGGTGCTGAACTCCATCTGAAACGCTTGTAGCTCGATGTTCCATTTTGCGACCCTTCCGGTAGCGTTAGGGCTCCGGAGTACCCTCTCCAGTGGGTAGGCTAAGACGGCCTTGATGGGTGGCCTTGGAAGTAGTCGCACAGCTTTTGGGAGGCGACGAGGAGCGCGAGCGAGAGCTTTTGCGGCATGGGGTAGCGCGCCCGCACCTCCGGCAGCACCGTGCTGACGAAGTAGACCGGATGCTCGACGTGGGAGTAGGAGTTGGCGAGGTCTTGTATCTCTTGAGACTGCTGGCTTTCAGGAGTCTTGCTATTTGTCGTATCGGCCACGACCTCAGGGGCCCATTCTCAGGAGCCCCGCTGGTTGGGAGACCGGCTGGGGCCTCGGGGGCGACGTTGACCGGTGGTGCAGCTGAGGCCTCAGGAGCACCATTGCAGCGCCGCAGCATCTCGCGCGGTGCCGTGGCGTGGCGCCCCACCGTGGGGCCTCGGTCAGATGCTCCTCTCTCAGTGCCACCAGGGCCGCACTGGCGAAGTGAGGTGTGGCGGCCAAATAGAGCACCAAAGGCTCGAGGGGGCGCGGTGCCACCATCACCAGTGGGCTGGTGAGGTGTCTCTTAAGGTCTTGGAAGGCTGCGTCAGCTTCAGGAGTCTAGTCGAATGGTCCTTTCCTTTTCATCATCTTGAAGAACGGGAGGGTCCGCTCTCCTAACTTGTAAATGAAGCATCCCAGCGAGGTCACACAGCCCGCTAGCTTCTGCATCTCCTTGAGGGTTTGTGGCGGGCTCATGCCTTCTATGGCCTTGACTTTCTCCGGTTTGGCCTCGATTCCTCTATGTGACACCAGGAAACCCAACAGCTTGCCAGAGGAGACGCCAAACACACACTTCTCGGGTGTGAGCCGAAGGTCCACCTTGCGCAGGCTGGCAAATGTTTCCTCCAAGTCCCCATTCAGGGTCTTTGCCTCCCGAGACTTTACTACTATGCCATCGATGTAAGCCTCAGCGTTCCTCCCGAGCTGTTGGCCCAGAGTGATATGCATTAGCCGTTGGAAGGTGGATCCAGCATTACGCAGTCTAAATGGCATACATGTGTAGTAGTACACCCTGCATGGGGTTAGGAACACTGTCTTCTCCACATCTTGCACATCCATCTTGGTTTGGTGGTAGCCCGAGAAGGCGTCCAAAAAGCACAGAAGTTCGCACTCGGGGGTGGAGTCGACGATCTGATCAATGCACGGGAGCGGGAAGAGGTCCTAAGGGCAAGCCTTGTTGAGGTTGGCGAAGTTGACGCACATGCGCTCCTTCCCGCCCTTCTTGGGTACAATAACTGGGTTCGCCAGCCACTCCGGGTACCGCCCCTCCCGAATGACGCTAACATCCTGCACCTTGCGGGTCTCTTGGATGATGAACTCCTGCTTCTCTGTGGACTGCTGTCGTGCCTTCTGCTTCACGGGGCGCACGTTAGGGCACACCCTCAGGTGATGCTTGATTATTCCCCTCGGAATTCCAACTAGGTCCTTGGGCTACCACCGGAGCACTTCCTTTTTGGCGTGCAAGAAGCTGACCAATGCCTTTTCTTGGTCTGGAGGGAGGCCGGCACCTATGGTGAAGGTGGCGCCCGACGCTCCGTCTTCGTCAAATGGTACTTGTTTTGTCTCGGCTCGATCTTGAGAAAACAACTGCTTCTTCCTGGTTGGTGCAGCCTCCCGAGCCTCAGGGGCTCCTTTCTCGCTCAACTGTGTAGCCGCCGCGGACTTGAATGCAAGCTTGAGGGCCAGCAGCGCGTCTTTGGTGTCACCTGCCATCGTGAGGACGCCGCTGCTTCCCGGCATCTTCATGAGGTTGTAGGCTGGGTGAGTTGCTGCCATAAACTTGGCTAGGGCTGGGTACCCAAGGATGGCGGTGTACGGGATGCTGATCTGGGCAATGTCGAATTCAATGAGCTCGGTGCGGTAGTTGTCGTAGGTACCGAAGGTAACAGGGAGGCAGATTTGCCCCAGGGGGCTGGTGGAGCCGTCACCGACCCCGAAGAAGGGCTTGGTGGGGCGGAGCCGGCCATGGGGCACGTGAAGCAAGCCGAATGCCTCCACAGAGAGCACATTGAGACCGGCCTCGCCGTTGATGAGGGTCTTGGTGACCGCCACGTTGTAGATGGTGGGGGCGCAGAGCATCGGGAGCGTGCCTGCGCCCGCTCTGGTAGTGGGGTGATCCTCCGAATCAAAGGTGAGGTCGGCCTTGGGCGCCGCCCAGCCCGGGGGAGCCCCCAGCTGCACGCGGGCAGCACCCACTTGGCGAAAGAACTGCTTGATGTGGTGGTCCGAGGGTGACGCCTGCGAGCCCCTGAGGAGGGTTGCGACAGCGTGGGGTGCCGGCGCGACGAAGTTCACGATGAAGAGGCCACGCAATTCCTCCCAGGAGGCCGCAAAAGACTCTGGCAAGTTGAGCAGCCACGCACGTGGCACGCCCACGAGGTGCATGGGGAGCCAGTTGGCCATGACCTTGTCATCTCCACCGGCTGCCCAAACTGCCTCCTTGTACGCTTGGAGGAAGCCTGCCGGATCTGCCACGCCGTCATAGAGGGGTGGGAACTTCAGCTTGAACTTGGGTAGCCACTTCACCCGCTGCAGGGCGGGGGTGAAAGCCCGGAGGCCCATGGCTCCCCCGAAGGTGCGCGATGGTCTGGTCGACGGAGGAGCACCTGCCATGAGAGCCGGCAGCGGAGCGTAGCGGAGCGCAGCGGACGGAGCGGCGGATATTCAACGCACCCCTACCTGGCGCGCCAAATGTCGGATTTCGGGTTCCTCAAACCTTTGAGAGGTACGAACTGTGGGTTGCGAGTGAAGATCTCACTCTCCCCAGTCTGCCTACTCGCCAATCTCACAGCCCAGTGCGTCGAGCTCGAAGTAAAGGGGATACAACAGTTTACCCAGGTTCAGGCCACCTTGCGGTGTAAAACCCTACTCCTTCTTTGTGGTGGATTTTCCTCGAAGGGCTGGGGATGAACTAGTACAATGGAGAACAACCTCAGGAGATGTGTTTTTGACCTCAGGTGAGCTGGTGAGGGCGGAGTGGATGTGGTCGACTTGATTCGTCGTCTCCCCGTCGCTTTTGCCCACGGTGGCTATGTCCTATTTATAGTGGCCTTGGTCCTCTTCCCAAATGAAGGCGGGAAGGGATTCCACGATGACCAAATTTGAAGGGAGACAACTAGTACATATGATCCTGACTAAAGTGGTCTTCTCATGCAAAAGCCTCTGGTCATGACGCTGCGGTGGGCTCGGCGATGACCTCCATCCTGCCGTCTTGGTGGTCTTGGTCTTGTTGCACGAGAACGAAAACCTTTGGCTGCTTCCTCGGGACTCCGCTCCTGTTGCTTGCCTCCTTTGCACCAAAGAGGAAACTGGTACACTACGCCCGCTGGCACCCGTCTGGCCTCAATCGTCATGGCTCACGTCACCGGAACCTCGCGAGGTAAGCCTTGCATAGAGATCTCTTCTCCTCGGGAGACAGCCTGAGGAGGCTGATCCATTGGAGGCCTTGGTGTCATCTCCTCGCGAGGCTTGCCCCTTGCGAGGGTCTTGGATTGTCATTATCGAAAGTGGGCCATACCAGGCAGTCGAAAGAGCCATGCTGCGGGCCGCAGGCAGGCAAGTCTGGGTACCCCCGTATCTAGAACACCGACACACTACATCGGGGACTGCGCCACCGCCATGGTGTAGCCTCCCAGCTGGAGTTGTCTTCTGATGACAGCGGAGTGGCTGGTCGACGATGAAGGAACCGGTGCCGTTGGCGATTGTGGGAGATGCAAATGAGATAAGCTATAGGAGGGTGGGGAAAATACGGCCAAAGACTTGCCGTCCGTGAGGGTTTATATAGCAAGCCGGTAAGCATTGGGATTTTGGGGTATTTCACCGAGTCGGGCAGGAAGCTTGCGCGGGAACCTGCGCGGTTGCGCGGGAATGGGCTCACCAATGATTCATTGGCGCCACTTCAAGCCACCGTTTGGCCAAAAGAACGCCCCACGCGCTGCGCAAGCTTGCGCTCGAAGCCGTCTGCGGCAGCAGGGTGACAAGATGTGCAAGAGGAGGACGAAAGGACACGTACACATACGTTTAATAAAAAAATGTTTGAGATTTAATTACGTACTACCCCCGTCCTGGTTTAAAAGCCGTCTTTGTATTTTTGTCCCAAAATTTGACTAGAGATTTAACTAATATAATACAAAAGCATGTCGCCAAAGATTATATCATTGGATTCGTATTTGAACATACTTTCCAATTATATAATATTTATAACATGCATTAACTTTTTGTTAGTTAAATTTAAGGTCAAAATAAGACACAAAATATAAAGGGGACTAATAGACCAAGATGGAGGTAGTAGCACACGGCCGCTCTCTAGGCAGCGTTTGCAACTGCCGGCCGGTTTGTAGATGACCATTCCCTGCGTGTTCAAGTGCTCTATGCATGTGGTTGCTGGCGGTTGAGGCGGCCGCGGCATGCTCTCATCTCCCGCGTCCCTCCGGGTGCTCTGCCCTCTTCCCTCCACGTGCGCTCCTAGTGTTCGGGGCCGGTGTACAATCATGTACGTACGTGCTGCCATTATGCATGTGTTTGTGCCGGGCGCGACGCCACGATGTAGTTACCTGCTGCAAAAACTGCCATGCGGACGTGCCAAGAATCCAGGGCGCCCGGCCCCCATTTATTCCTGCGGGCATTTACCTTCATCTCTCGCGGCACACGACACGACAAGGACACCCACGATGACACATATAGAGAGGACATCCAGCAGTTCTAATGGGGCTCCCCGTGGCTCCAATGGTGTTCCGAGCGGCCAACGATGACAACGGGGGACAGTTCACCACGCATCACGTAGTGGACACCCACATGAGGGGGAAGGCCCTCTTGGTGGTGTACACGAATGAGCCGGTCTTGATGAAGAGCTCCATCCAAACTATGGAGGAGTTGCTTGTTGAGGACAAGTACAAGTGGTCGGCTTTGACCTCTAGTTCACCAGCGGTCATGCCGGGCATGATCAGAAAGTTGTCATCGCCCAGTTGTGCATGCGACATGATGTCCTCTTCTAGCACTACCACCTGGCCACAGCGCCTTGTGAGCGTTTCTCCAGGTTTATCCACAGCTCCGACTACAGTTTCGCTAGGCTGGACACCACCAATGATCTAAAAGCACTATGGGTTTTGGGCTTGACCTGCCAGAATCTTGTCAACATCTATGGCCACTACAAGGTATGGGGCAGCGACGACAATAAACAGAATTCTCTAGTTGACCTTGCCTCGGCCATCATCGACCCCTACTACATGAAAAATAGGGAAAAGAGAAAGAAGGACAAGAACGCCTGGCACAGTGTTTGGCATCACAGACCGGATGAAGAACATGTCAAGTACCTAGCCAAGGACACGTAAACAAGCTACGAGATGTAAATGCGGATCGTTGACATGAGGAAGTGTCTTCTTCCTACCCCAGACAAGGGATCGAGCCACAGAGCAGTGGCAAGAGCTTCACAAGAAGTAGATGACTAGACGATCGTTTCTCCTAGTTTAGAATGCCTAATCACAAATAGTTCATCCTAGTGAACTGTGTGATGTATATCGCACACACCCTCATTTGGCTGCCCGTTTCTATTGCTCTGCCTCATCGCAAACAGTTTTGCTGGATTAATCGTTTGCCACACATTGCACATGCAACTCTAATGTGAATGGTGTTTGATGTCAACGCCATCGCAAATGTTTGGTATCTTTTTTGACGGTTTTATTACGTCAACGTTTGTGATTAATGCATCGCACACAGTTTCGTCGAAGGGTCTCTGATTGGACTATCACGTTTGGACCAACCTGTAGTAGTGTGAGGACATCAATACTCAAGCATATCAACAATCAACCATGTCTTTTAAAATATCAACACTAAAGAAAGCTATTCCTAGGCCATTATGCTCAATCATTGATCTGTTCATGAAACACACTCGAATGTTAACTACGCCCAATGCCCAAGTATGACAATAGTGTTCCCTAGTTGGTGCTTTATTAGAGAAGATGGAGACACAATAAAAATAAAAATTGCATAAAGTAAATAGATATGCCCTTCACAGAGGGAAGCACAGATTTGTAGAGGTGCCAGATCTCAAAGCTTAAATTGAGAGATAAATTTTTTTCAGAGACATGCTTTTCCTGTCAACGAAAACGACCGGGAATTCCCAATATCTTCCATGCTAGATAAATCAAAGGCAGTTCCCAAACATAAAATAAAGTTTATTCCTTTTCCACCATTCTTTCACAATCCATGGCTAGCCGTATCCATGGGTGCCTTCCGTACCAACACTTTCCAAGGAATTTATTATCATAGTATTTTTCATTTCGGGACTGGGCATCCCTATTACCTGCCACACTCTCGTGCAATGACAAGTGAATAAAGACACATAGTGAGAATAACCTACCTAGCATGGAAAATATTGGCCAACCCCTCCCGCTTCATGAGTGGTACGGGAACACAAAAAGGAAAATTCATTTTGAATATTAGAGTTGGCACATATAAATTTACTTGGAACGGCATGAAAATACCACATGTAGGTAGGTATGGTGGACTCATTTGGCACAACTTGGCTTTAAGGAGTCGGATGCACAAGCAGTATTCCCGCTTAGTACAAATGGTGGCTAGCAAGTAGATTAAGAAGCAATCAACAAAGAAACAAAAACAATCATTAAACATAACTAACACCGAATAATGCACCACAAGTAGGATATAACTTCATTGCATAACTACTGACTTTCATGCTTGCATAGGGAATCACAAACCTTAACACCAATAGTATTCCAACTAAAGTACAACTACTCGCCAACATGACTCACATATTATTATCTCCATATCGCAAAACAACTGCAAGGAATCAAACTTATCATATCCAATGATCTACATGAAAGTTTTTAATATATCTTTCTTGGATATTCATAATGTTAGGACCAATTCCAGAGCTTGTGCAAATTGTCATCACTATTATCAACTATCAAAGTAATATAAGTGAAGCATCAGAGTGTAGACAAACTAATCCAAAACATATAAGTGAAGATCAAATGAGTAGTTAAGTAAATAGGTAGCTATGTGAGGACTCTCTCTCTCTCTCTCAATTAAAAATTTCAAATCTAAGCATTTCAGATCTAAGTGAAGATCAAACAGCAAGCAAAACAATATAAAATTACATTCTAAGAATAGCACATATCATCTGAAGAAGCAAAAACTTAGGCTCAACCAATACTAACTGATAATTGTTCATGAAGAAAGGTGGGATGCCTACCGGGGCATCCCCAAGCTTAGATGCTTGAGATTTCATGGAATATTAACTTGGAATGACTTGGGAATCCCCAAGTTTGATCTCTTGTGTCTTCTTCATTCCTCTCATATCACGGTTTCCCTAATTCTTAAAAATTTCATCCACACAAAACTCAACAAGAGCTCGTGAGATAAGTTAGTATAAATTAATGCAAGACCTTATCACTCTCTATTGTAACAAATCACTAAATTATAATTTAACATTGCATACTAAATTCCTCTGCATATTTAATACTCCTATCCTAAAATAGAATCACTAAAGCAGCAAACATATGCAAACATAACAGTAGTCTGTCTAAACAGGACAGACTGTAAAGGATGAAGAAGGATTCATACTTATGTAAGTCAAAAAATTCTGAAAATTTAGCACACTGTAAAAAATGTATCATATCTTATTGTGTCAAAATTTCAACATTTTATCATATTCTCACTTTTATCTGGAATTTTTGCAATAGCGATAAACTTTCTGTTTTGAAACAGCAACTCACATACTTGCAAACTAAGCATGGTAAAGGCTATACTTGACACTTTTCATTGAAATAAGAGATGCAAAACATTATTATCAATAACAGCAAGAAAATCCAACTAAAATAAAAATGACGCTCCAAGCAAAACGCATATCATGTGATGAATGCAAATATAGCTCCAAGTGAGGTTACCGATAATGTTGTAGACGAAAGAGGGGATGCCTTCTGGGGCATCCCCAAGCTTAGTTGCTTGGTCTTCCCTGAGTATTATCTTGGGCTGCCTTGGGAATCCCCAAGCTTGCAGTCTTGCCACTCCTTGTTCTCCTCATATCGATATCTCACCCAAAACTTGAAAACTTCAATCACACAAAACTTAACGGAACTCCGTGAGGGGCATTAGTATAATAAAACAAATCATTCACTTGGGTACTATCAAAGACAAGATTCATATTTTTTCTCTCACAATTCCTACTATACTCTATCATTTCCACAATTTATATTGACCAATATAATGCATAGAAACAATAAAACAAGCAAACTATGCATTAAAACAGAATCTATTAAAAACAGAACAGTCTATAATGATCTGAATCATGCTCATACTTCTGCAACTCTATAAATTTTTAAAAATTAGGACAACATGGTAAATTGCTATATAAAGCATGTGTAGAAGTTTCAGATCAAATTCACGTTCCAGTGAATATAAACAATTCTGATACTGGGCACAAAAGTTTCTGATTTTCCACATAATCAAATAACTATCATCCACATCATTCCAAAGGCTTTACTTGGTACTTTATTGAAACGAAAGCTATAAAACATGATTAATACAGTAGCTTAGTCATGTGAACACAAAAAACAGTAGGTATAAATGTTGGGTTTTTCTCCTAACAAGAGCTTCTCTTTAATGCCTTTTTAGCTAGGCATGATGATTTCAATGATGCTCACATAAGAATAGTAATTGAAACATGAAAAAGAGCATCATGAATAACATGAAAAGCACATTTAAGTCTAACCCACTTCCTATGCAAAGGGATTTTGTGAGAAAATAATTTATGGGAGAAACAATCAACTAGCATAGGAAGGCAAAACAAGCATAACTTCAAGATTTTCAACACATAGGGAGGAAACTTGATGTTATTGAAATATATATGAGCATATCTTCCCCTCTCATAATAATTTTTAGTAGGATCATGAATGAATTCAACAATATAACTATCACATAAAGCATTCTTCATGATTCACAAGCATAGAAATTTTATTACTCTCCACATAAGCAAATTTATTCTCAATAGTAGTGGAGCAAACTCAACAAAATAAATCTCATGAGATACTTCATTGACATAATTAATTTGAGAATTAAAATCACGATGAAAAGTTTCATGGATATCATTACTCTTTATAGCCTACATATCATCACAATAATCATCATATATAGCAACTTTGTTATCATAGTCAATTGAAACCTCTTGTAAAGTAGAAGATTCGTCATTAAATAAAGTCATGACCTCTCCAAATCCACTTTCATCATTATAATAAAATTCAACAACCTCCAAAATAGTGGGATCATTACCTAGAGTTGTCACTCTTCCAAACTCATTTTCATCCTTGTAATCATCATAAATAGGAGGCATGCAATCATCATAATAATTTTACTCATCAAAACTTGGGGGACTAAAGATATCATCTTCATCAAATATAGGATCCCCAAGCTTATGGCTTTACGTATCATTAGCATCGTCATGGACGTACATAGCAAGCATACTAACAACATTGCATTCATCCTCATCATTCAAAGATTTTATGCCAAACATTTTATTGAATTCTTCTTCTATCAATTGAGCACAATTTTCTGCTCGACCATTTTAAAGAAAGACATTATAAAGATGAACAATATGAGACCACCTCAATTCCATTTTTTGTAATTTTATTTTTATAAACTAAACTATTGGTAAAACAAGAAACTAAAAGATTCGACTGCAAGATCTACAAATATACCTTCAAGCACTCACCTCCCCGGCAACGGCGCCAGAAAAGATCTTGATGTCTACTATGCAACTTTATTCTTGTAGACTCATGTTGGGCCTCCAAGCGCAGAGTTTTGTAGGACAGTAGCAATTTTCCCTCAAGTGGATGATGTAAGATTTATCAATCTATGGAAGACATAGGATGAAGATGGTCTCTCTCAAACAACCCTACAACCAAATAACAAAAAGTCTCTTGCGTCCCCAACACACCAAATACAATGGTAAATTGTATAGGTGCACTAGTTCAGCGAAGAGATGGTGATACAAGTGTAGTAATGATAGTAGATATTGATTTTTGTAATAGTAACAATAAAAAATAGCACGGTAGCAATTGATAAAATGGAGCACAAACTATATTGCAATGCCTGAAAATGAGGCCTAGGGTCCGTACTTTCACTAGTGCAATCTCTCAACAATGCTAATATAATTGGATCACATAACCATCCCTCAACGTGCAACAAAGAATCACTCCAAAATTCTTATCTGGTGGAGAACATAAGAAGAAATTGTTTGTAGAGTACGAAACCACCTCAAAGTTGTTCTTTCCGATCAATCTATCCAAGAGTTCATACTAAAATAACACAAAGTTATCCTTTCCGATCAATATATCCTAGAGTTCATACTAAATTAACACCATATGATACGCATCAACCTACTCTAATGTCACCTAGATACTCCAATGTCACCACAAGTATCCATGAGTTAATTATACAATACGCATCAAACAACTTCATATTCATAATACTCAATCCAACACAAAAAACCTCAAAGAGTGCCCCAAAATTTCTACCGGAGAAAGTAGGACGAAAACTTGCATCAACCCCTATGCATAGATTACCCCAATGTCACCTCGGGAATCCGCGAGTTGAGTGCAAAAACATATACCAAGTTAATCAATATAATACCCCATTGTCAGCACGGGTATTCATATTCAAGACATATATCAAGTGCTCTCAAATCCATAAAAATAAGCAATCCGGTAAGAACAAAATCTCGAAGGGAAAACTCAATTCATCACAACAAGATAGAGAGGGAGAAACACCATCTGATCCAACTATACTAACAACACGATACATCAAGATCGTATCAAGTCAAGAACACGAGGGAGAGATATTAAACACATAGCTACTGGTACAAACCCTCAGCCCTAAGGGTGGACTACTCCCTCCTCATCATGGAGACCATAGGAATGATGAAGATGGCCTCCGGTGATGATTTCCCCCTCCGACAGGGTGCCGGAACGGGCTCCCAATTGGTTTTTCGTGGCTACAAAGGCTTGCAGCGGCAGAACTTCCGATCTAGGGTTATTTCTGGGGGTTTCTGTATTTTTAGAATTTTTTGGCGTGGTTTCACGCAAAGATGGGCCTCAAGGGGGCCACCACCCACCAGGGCACACCAGGGGGCTGGCGCGCCCTGGTGGTTCTTTGCTCCGTTATTTCTCTTTTCTTCCAAAAAAACCATCAAAAAGTTCCGTCCAATTCTGAGAACTTTTATTTCTGCACAAAAAACAACACCATGGTAATTCTGCTGAAAACAACGTCAGTCTCGGTTAGTTCCATTCAAATCATATCAAAACCGTATAAAATTGTTGTAAACATGGCATGAATACTTTATAAATTATAGATACATTGGAGACGTATCACTATGTGAACGAGATAACTTGACACTAAATTGCATTTCATCAACTGATGACTGTTCATCAAGTGTCAAGTTTGTCTCGTTGATATACGTTGATACCGCTACTACAATGGCAGTAGATTTATTTTGTTCTTCCAGTTTTATCGATACATTGTGATTCAAAAAATGCAATATTGATATGAATGTTTCCCTCGTTAAGGATATAGACCCTGACTATGAATTATTTTTTATGTGATTAGCATAGAAGTTCATATTGACAGTCGATCTTCTTAAGAAAAGATGCAATGATGTCAGAAGTTTATCGCTTCTGGACCACTCGGCTATTTTAGCCGGCCGACTAGCTTGTCACGAGGCGAGGTGGGACTAATACGGATGTGAAAATCTGAAGTATGAGCAATTTTTGGTGTGTTTTTACAGCCCCACCGGCGCAAGACGGACATGATCATCGTTGTGCATGGCCCTGCTTGGAATAGCTATTTTAAAAATAAGGTGTGTGGTTGCAAATGGTAAAATTTTGGGCCCGCCCGATCATAGTCCGCGGGTGTGTATGTGGACGTTTAAGGGCCCAAATTTGCAGATTCCAGTTGTAGATGCTCTTATGGCATTTCTAACAGATCCGCTAAAAAATAGCGGAGTATCTGGCCAAGTAAACCTTAGTGGATTTTGGTCGGTTCTAGACAATCCCCTAAATTTAGTAGATTAAAACGTAAATTTGCATAAATTCAATCTAATTTCAACCAAAATTTGCATGCATTTACATATAAGTTCAACATAGATAGTCTTGACAACCGAAGATTAAACATAAATTTAAACTTAAACTACACTAAATTTAAAACTACACTAAAGACTACTCAACTTCAACAGCCGTAGTGGAGGTCGGGCCAATCCTTCCTCGTCAGGCCACCCTCGGTGAGACCTAGGTCTGGGCCGGTGCCGTCGTTGTCGCAGTCGGGAAGATGCGCCGCCACTCGTCAACGTCGATCTCCTCCTCCTCGTCGTCCTTATTGCCACCCTCCTCGCCAGCTTCCTCCTCGCCATCGGAGATGACAATGAACCTCCCACCATTGTCGGAGAATATCGCCCGCTCCGCCTCCGAGAGCTCTGGGTCCTGCAGGCGGAGGCCATCCATGTACGCCTCGTCGATGGCCTCTGCCTCGAAGCGCTTCCTCGCCTATCGGTCCTCCGGCGCCATCGCCACGCTCACCACACCCTGCTCCAGAGGGACGAGGTGGACAGGCGGCATCCCGAATGGGAAGTTCAGCCTCGCATCGCGACTGTGGAACCGGACTTGCCACCGGTCATACTCCATCGCCGCGAGCTCCCTTGTGTGAAATGACCCGATCCACTTCCGTCAGTGGGTCTCCTGGTCTGTGATCTCCGCCACCCATCTCCCCCACAAATGCTGCCGGACACCGAGGTAGGTCCTCATCAGGGGCCACGACAGAGGGAGCTCCGAGAAATCGGTGAATCGGGTAGGGGCGGGCGGATCGGGCGAGCGGCAGTGGGGACATCCGGCTATCATGTCCAGCCATTGGGAGGAGAGGGGTCGGTGGGGAAGGGCGAGGGACGCGCCGGTGGCGGGCGAGGGGGACAAGAGGAGGCAGAGGAGAGGGAGAGATTTTTTTTTACTCGACCGCCAAGCGATGGAGTAAAAATAGGAAGATTTGCTATGGCCGAGTAAATTATTTACTCCACTATGGTCTATAGGGTATTGGTTAGGTCTAGATTAGAAGAGTAACCTGTTATAAGGGATCGGTTAGATGTCGTCTGGAACACTGGAGCGCATTGGGTGATTCTACAAATTAAATCTTGCGCGCGTCGTCCAGATAAGCTGTCTCACAATTTCGGTTCTCCAAAAAATATGCACAGGTAGTACGTTTCCCTTTTCTACGACAGGGATAGAAACCGGCCCGGGCCCTCCTGCGTTTGTTCACACTGAGAGCTAAGCGGCCATGGCGCGGAGGTGCATGCATCTGCATCGCTTGCTAAACACATCTGAATGAAACAAACACACATCTGAATGAAACAAACAAGAAAAAAAGGTACTTCTCCCCAGACATCTAAATTACAAATAGAGCTTTGGCTGAGTGACGGGGTATGTGGTTGTGCAGCCTAATGACCCAAGTTCAATTCGTAGAATTGACAGGTGATGCACATGGGTTTTCCCCCATTTATTGAGGATCAAGTTTAGTGTGTGGTGGAACCGCTCATAAAAAATATCTAGATACTCATTTAAAAAATTCTGAGGACCATGCTTATCTTGGTACTCATACTAAAATGGCCGTATGCCTCCCTAGTTGGTGCAGAAGCCGGGGAAGTGAAATTCTACCCCCAATTTTTAAGGCATCGGTTGACTCGTCTCGTACACGACCCTCTCGCATCGCTCCCCCCGCGAGCGACCGAGGGGGAAACCCTAGCCGTCAGTGCCTCAGGTCCCCCCCGCCCCTCTTCTCCCCTCACCGTTGCCGGTCCGCGCCGTCGGGCAAAGCCTGGTAGGTGCTGCGGGCGGTGGAGCCCCATCTCCTCCTTGTGTGAGGGCTCCACGCGGGCGGGCGTCCTCGGGTGGCGGCATCATGTTCATCCGGGGCACGGCGGGGCGCGGGCTGGTCCGGTGGTGCTGCTGCGGTGCCTCGTCCTGCGCATGGAGAGCCGGATACGGGTGGGTCTGCGGGATCACCCGGAGGCGACAGGGGCGACTCCGGTGTTGGATCCGTGAGAAGCAGGTAGGGCGGCGTCCCTTGCCTATGCGGTGGCAGCCAGATCCATCGCCGGCATGGTGCTCTTCCCCTCAGTGGAGTCTATGCCTGGAGATGGGCGACGGAAGCCGCGGATCTGGCCTCCCGTCAAGATCTGTCCCGGCATGGAAGCCGGTGGCGCGTGCAGGACCGGTTAGGGGCGGCTGCAGGCTCCCTGCAGACGTGCCGACGGCGGCTTTGGTCTTCACGGCGAAGCTCCGTTCGGTTTCAGTCAGCTGCGAGATCGGGGGAGCCATGATTTCTGGTGAAAATAGCACCGACTACGGTCATGGTGGACGATGGCGGCGTCTATGACGTCATTCCTTTCTTGAGGCATCGTTGTTGTAGGTCATGGCGCCCCACTCGTGATGCTCCAGGGGAAACCCTAGATCTGGGTCTACCGGATCGGACGATGATGGCACCTTTGATGTTGTTGTCCCTCCTGGGGGCATTGTCTTGGAGCACGTGCTAGCTGGAGGGGAAAAGAGGAGGAGCGGTGTTACATCTACCGCCAAGCCGACGGTGGATCCCGGCGGCATGGCACCGCGGAGGTTCGGTGATAGGCATGTATTGGAGATGGACTCACGCATGAGGAAGTTGTCTGGCGTCATGGTGGCGTTGATGGCAAAGAGGCCTAGCAAGGTCAATGCATCAGTTATGCTATGAGGATGGACTGAGGGAAGATGGAGGTGACGGCCCTTGCAGCGTGCGGTGCTCACTCAGAGTGTGCCAGACTGGTGGTGGGACCCAATCCAGGTAGTGGCTTGGATAGGACATATGGCTTTAGATGTTAGGCTTTGGTGCGATGTCTGTTTGGTATTAGGCCCAGACATTCGGCACACCTTCGTCAAGGGATAGGAATAGCAACAGCGTTGCCAAGATGGTGGCTTCAGGCTTATTGATGTATCACCTTGTATGGTCTTTGTGGATAATTAATAATATGGCTGCATGCATCGTCTAGATGTTGAGACCGGGGTACATCTTTAAAAAAACAGCCAGCTAAATGGGCCACTTCCTCGATGATTCTGAAGCTGCTCCTTGGAGCTGTTTTCATCATTCGGATCCATTTTACGAAGGTCTGTAAAACAACATAATCTATACATATGCCGCATCTTTGGACCGCAAAACTCCATATACGGGAATGTTATTAGCATAGAAAAAGGATTAATGGACGGCAAATCAGCTGGTTTTAGTTTGTCGATGTGTTGTCGTTTGACATGGAAGTGTTACATTGATCTCTTCACCAATGGTCCCAACGGCTCATTGGGCCCTTGACCCATGCCCTGATCAGGAGCGTCCAGCCCAAGCAAGGCTGGTGAGCCCCTGTCGTGCAGTGCTATAAAGAGGAGGTGGGGACAGAGGCACAGACCACGAGGTTCGTCACCGCCACGGTTCCCCACTCCTAACCCTAGTCTGATCGAGAGGAAGGCGCTGAAGCGATGGGAAGCCCACTGACGCCACCACTCTCTTCCATCACCGGCCACCCCACCATGGCCGGCCCCGGGAGCTCCTAGAGCCAAGGAGAAGGTTGCTACTCCTACTCCACCCCACCATAGCCTTTCCATCTCTTTGTACTCCCTCATCTAGAGATCACAGACACACCAATCTACTCCGAATATCATAGCCTAGTCTATATCATGGTTTTAACATTGGTATCAGATGCAAGGAAAGGCTATGATTTAGCGTAGAAAGCAAATCAAAGAAATCCAGAGAAATCGCAGAAAAAGTGCGCCGCCGCTGTGCCACGCCGTTCCTCTCGATCCCCACACACATTGGCAAGCCGAGTTGTAGGGATGAAGAACCACCCCTTTTGGGGCAAAGAGCACCACCACCGATCCATTCGACAGCGGCGTGCTCACCGCAAGGGGAACACGCAACCGATGAAGGGGTCTGCAGGGGTGCCGCCGCTCCGCCCTAAAGGGTGCCGTCGGGCGCAGATGGGAGCTCGTGGGGCCCGATGAACTGGCGTCTCTCTCGCTCACACGCGGTGGTAGAGGGAAAGAGTGGCCGTCGGCGGCGGCCGAGCCGTCGCTGTCGCCTATCTGGTAACAGAATACCAAGGGGAGCAGAGGAGGCGTAGCTGTGTCTCTCTCTCTACCACAGACAGGAGAAGAGGACGGGAGGGAGAAAGAGAAAGTGGAAAGAAAACGTGGCGCGCGCCGCGCGGTGGCTACCGCCGCCGGCGGCCGGGGAGACCGGCCGAGCCGTCGTCGTTGACGTCTGGTGACGCAACACGTCTCCCTCTCCCTATCTCAGCAACAGAAGAGAAGGGGTAGAGGAAAAGAGGAGTAGGCGAGGAGCCACGCGATGGCAGCCGTCACCAGCGACCGGGGCCAGTTGTCGGGCCGTTGCAGTCGCTCCGACGGGAGAGGGAGCACAGAGACGGGAGAGAGAGAGATTGAGGCAAACGACTGGGGGTGCTAGGGTTCGGTGGGGAACTCTCCTGCTATTTTGTTCGCCCGATCGGCACGGTGGACCCTCCGAATCTGATCGATGGCCATCGCTGTTAACCTAGCCCCGCCATGGGCCCTTTGGGACGAAAGTAGTTGGCGGACCAGGCCGCTGGGCTGGGCACATTCCGGCCACAAACGCTAAGGACACAGCTGCTCGTCGCATGCTCAACAGGCCATGGGTCGTGGGCCGCACAGAACAGTTTCAGTGTTTTTTGTTTATTTTTGTCCAGGCTTGTGGACAAATCTTATACACCTTTTCTATTCAAAATTAATTCAAAGAAATGTTTTTCCGCTGCAAAAAAAAGTGAATAGAAGTAAAGTAAAAGAATAAAATGTTGCTTCTCTACTGCATTTTTGAACCAAACGGTTAAAATTGCTTAGAGAGTAAAAGAGTACAGAATTGTCTCTGGATAGCATATTGTAAAGTTTCCGCTACAAAGTAAAAGTTTTATTCTCAAATTAAATTGGAACCAACGGAAAAATTTATTTGGAAGAACTGTTCTTAGCAATGTTTTTCCCCTTTGGGTGAAATCAGGTTCAGATAGTTTCCGCTATGACAAAATAAAGATATTGGTTTTAAAGTTAAAATATGGCATTGTTATTTTCTGACCAACGTTGATGATAATAGTACTATAATTCTATGAGTCTTATGTTCAAAGCTTGAATCTCTGATAAATTTTGTATCAAAGTGATCAATTTTCAGAGAACAGATAAAGATCAAGAAATGCTCTTGAACCAGAGAAATGTATATTTCTTTTTCCCGCTGCAATAAAGTTGATGATGATGGTTATTTCTCAGCAAAGTTGTTTAATTGACATACTATGAAAGAAAGTTTATACTATCATCACATTGTTTATGAGTTATATGCATTATTTCCATTTCTGCCCAACGGTGATATGGAATTAATGTACATGGATGGTGTTTTATTCTAATTCTGCCCAACGGTGATTTAGAATATAAAAAAAGTTTTAAAAGTTTAATGTGCATATATTTTGACCACACCAACGTGGGGTTATTTTTATGCTCATTATTGTTGATTATTAGCTAAATATTCTCAGACTAAAATTTTTCCATGCTTTCATTCGTGAAAGCGAATGGCTGGTTACTTGTTACCCGAAAGATGACAAAGAAAGGTCATAACGTGAGGGAGTATGTTTTCTCTAAAGAATGGCTTCAAAAGAAAAGAGATAGATCATTGTGAGTCTTCGCCGACGAATGTCTTTCATGTACTCTCTATGAAGAAGATTTTTCAGTCAACGTGATTTGAGATAAAACAAGCAACATGTGTGTTTAGTTTGACCAACGTCGGATCAAGCATGTGTGTCAAAGAGTATTTGGATTTATTTCTGAATTTGATGATTGAATATGCACCCAAAAGAGCCAAATCTGGCAAGTATGTCCCTTATAGGGAATTACTTGCATGGAGGGGGAAAATTATTATGATAAAACCTGCATGGCGGGAAAAGTCTGGGAAAATACCTGCGTAACGGGGTAAAGTTGGCATAATATTATGTCAATAATACCGTATGGCGGTAGAAATTTAGGCAAAGGACTTATCCTGTATGACAGGAGAAAGATATGATGACTCATGTGCTTTTAATGTCTCCCACTCTCGGAGAAAACTATGGAGTAGCTATTATGCTTTTCTAGTATCGATCGTACACCTTATGTGTAACGATCATTAATCACTCAATAAATCCAAAGAGAGTAAAAGTTACAGACGAACCTAAAGATAAGAGTGATATGCAAGTGTCACTTGCAAAAGTACTAATGATAAAGAACTCTGTTGAGTTTCTAAAATGGAATGAGGAAAAAGTACTCTCATACCAGTTAACAGATAACTTCATTTCGTATGAAGTAATCAGATAAATGAAGTACATAATCAAAGTTTACTCAATTCACATGAATTATGAATGGTTTTTCGAAATTGTGGCACAAAAGTTCTTGCCACATTTCGAGGGGGAGAATGAAATATGAGATAAATGAATCTCCCCTATACTTTAGATAATGTGATGCACATTATGCATCTAAAGTGATCCATTAATGAAGAATGTGATCGTTTGGGGGAGTACAACGGTCATAATAATACCCCTAAAGAAAAGAAATAGTTCTATTCCTGGATCTTTTACAGTTTCGAAAGCAGACTAAGGAATACTAAGACGGTGCTTAAAGTGCCATAAAGAAGAAAGTTTTAACAGAATAAACCCAAATAATAAAGTTTAAACATATGCCATTTTTAGTGAAGATGGAGTAATCTGGAGGAGCATGGTATGAAAAATACCTCACTCGAATAGATTGTATCTGGGGGAGCATGTTGTATGACCTATACAACACCTATTGTTAGCTCTCTAAAGGAGGAACGAGTAAACATGGATCTTGTGATAAAGGTCCCTGTAAAACCTATTGCCTCTTGGAAATGAAATACTATACAATTAATTTGCCTCTTGGAAATGACAGAGCAACAATAGCCCCATATGAAAGAAGTGCCGGTACCTGAGACACAGATGGTCTCAAGGAATGAGAAAATCATATGGAGGTTGATCCAACCTCATTTAAAGCGCTCAATCGAGCTTTGAGAAGTGTCTGCTTGTCTACATGATAAGAGACTATGTGAGATGAAATAAAATTGGTGAACCCCGACGACGTTTGGGACTCATAAATAATTTTCAATGGAGCCAAAACAGTAGGATCTAAAGGGTCTACAAGTTCAATGTGACTCCAAAGGAAATATGTAAAGGTGTAAAGCGCGAATTAAATTGAAAGATTTTGTGCAAAGAGAATGAATAGATCACAATGAGTGTTAGTGGCACATCATGATCTGAGTTACATCAAATGAAAGTAAAGAACACAAGGGATACTGCTTCAAGAAGTTTTTTATGGACTAGAGCAAGTCTCTAGACAGTGGCACTTAAAGTTAAAAGGAATCAGATATTATTTTGGGATAAAGAAAATGAGAGGACAATTATATTCATGCAAAGTTATAGAATAAGAAATTCATTCTAATCCTGTGCATGTGGATGACGTTCTACTTGCTAGTGGTCATGTCAATCTACTGCATGAACAGAAAAGAAGTTCTTGTCCTCAAAGTTCAAAAGAATGTTCTCGATAGAGTGTCTCTCATTATAATTATCGAGATTCACCAAGAAAAAGGATAAAAGGGGGTATTAGGAATGTCGCATGGACATGCTAAGAAAGGTCTCTAAAGTGTGCATCCGAGAAAAAACCTACGCTTGTTCTTATAGTCAAGGGTAATGGAACTGGAAACTACGGTGTTCCAAAAGTTGATGCATGAGAAAAGATTGAAAACGGATATGGTGCCATATGCTTCAGCTATTGGAAGCTCAACATATTACCCTGACACAGTTCACGTATCCGGGTTGTTTTGGCAATGTCCAGTCCATATATAGATCGTTGGAATGGAGTCAAAGATATCAGCCTCATACTGAAAGAAATAAGTGCTCTGTGAAATGTATAGCGAAATCCACAATTGTCGCTAACTTCCACACTTGGAGTTTTGGTGTGGAAAAGCTCCAAAGAATGAAACAACTACCATCAATGCGATGCAAAAATATGTTATAGCTTGATATGAGGCTGAGGGACAGGCAAAATGGTTAAGTACACCTGTACCCGGAGTTGATAATGGCTGACAACATTGATAACCATTTTACTCGCTCCTATGACAACGAGTCAAGTGTTGATGCCAAACACACTGACACAAAGTTATGCGTTGTAAAGGAGAAAGTCCGAAATTATGTAGAAATGCTTGAAGTACAAAAGAAACATACAAGTGTTTGTAGATCTGCTTATCAAAGGCTTACCGCCAAGTGTGTTCAGAGAACACACACTCGACATGGGTTTTATGGTATAGTCTAAGATTTCCAGACAATAAAAGGGTCCAAGGTTAAAGAATATGTTTCATAACAGAGGAGTGTGTTGTAGGTGTTGATTATATCAGGAATGAACTGTGAGATGAGACATGCTCTACATGCAAATCTGTGATGAAACGAGTACTTTGAAAAGAGTTATTTTTAAATATAAAGTTAAAGTATACGATGAGATCAAGGGGAAGAATGTTAGATTGATCTCTCCACCAATGGGCCCAACGGCTCATTGGGCCCATGACCCACACCCTGATCGGGTGCGTCCAGCCCAAGCAAGGCTGGTGGGCCTCTATCACGCAGTGCTATAAAGAGGAGGTGGCGAACAGGGGCACACAACACGAGGTTCATACCGCCACTGTTCCCCACTCCTAACCCTAGTCCGATCGAGAGGGAGGCGTTGAAGCGATGGAAAGCCCACCAACGCCATCACTCTCTGCCATCATCAGCCACCCCACCATGGCTGGCACCGGGAGCTCCTAGAGCCAAGGAGAAGGTTGCTACCCCTCCTCCTTCCATCTCTCTATACTCCCTCATGTACAGATCACAGACACACCGGTCTACTCCGAATATCATAGCCTAGTCGATCCCATGGTTTTAACAGGAAGATCCATTGCATCTGCGCACATCTCCTGAATAACTTATGAGAGGACTGCTAAATGCTGATGCTTGGTTTGACGGATTGCCCCTGATTTGATCAGGCACCGTCATTACCGTGGGCGACACCTTTCAGCAGCTTTTGACCAAGACCTCTAAACCTACGGGACGACACCTGCTCTGTATCGGGAGCTCATCCCAAATGGAAGCGGTGGTGAGAGTACGATCATGACCAAAGGACAGGCAACTTGGTCTTCGTCGTAAACAATGAGATGTGATGAGCTGTTTCTTGAGCTCTCGCAACTTGTTAGGCAAAATAATACGGAGTACCACTACACTTGATACTATAGTCGCCAATAAAAAGGCAAGTTGCAGTAAAATCTCACTAGTAGAAAAAGGGGCAATGGTCCAGGCCGGGTCAGCCCATTAGTCCCGATTCAGTCCAGAACCGGGACCAATGGTGGCATTGGACCCGGCTCATGAGCCCCGGGGCCGGCCGGGCCACGTGGGCAATTGGTCCCGGTTCGTTTGGACCTTTTGGTCCCGGTTGGTGGGACGAACCAGGACCAATGGGCCTCGCTCCTGGCCCACCACCATTGGTCTCGGTTGGTGGGACGAACCGGGACCAAAGGCAGCCCATTAGTCCCGGTTGGTGGCACGAACCGGGACTAAAGGGTTGGTCCTCGTTGCGGTCAGAGTTTAGTCCCATCTCGCCAACCGAAGGGCGCTCACACCTGTTTATAAGCCCCTCCCTCTTTGCCTTGTTGAGCTCCTCTCAAAGTGAAAATAGATGCCCTTATACAGGGAATTTGACCTAAATTCATATTGAATTTCTCTGAAGTTAGTAGAAATTTATTATGAATTTAGGTCTAATTTTCTCTATAAGCGCATCTATGCTCATTTTTTAGTAAAGTTAATCACAACTATTTTTTCTTCTATTTATTTCTGAGTAGTTTTTTATATAGTTTTTTTTTCTTTTCTGCTATATTTATTTTTTTCTATTTATTTCTGAGTTGTAATAAGTCATTAAAAATAAAAAAGAGGCGCAATGCTCGTTAATTAGCTTCAAGCCTTTCGGAATAGTGTAAACTGCACTGCACATAGCTCCGTGCAGTCTACCCTATTTCTCAAGGCTTAGAGCTAAGCAACGTGCAGGTTAGCATTGAGCCTCTTCTACATCGTCTCTGCACTCGGGGCTTATAAACCGCTGCGAGTGCCTCTCGCTTGGCGAGGTGGGACTAAAAAACAGCTGCAGAAAGAATCAACTAAAAAACTTTTTTATCGGTTCATGCCACGAACCGGTACTAAAAGGTGCTCGTGGGGCACTAGCCTTAAAACCTGTACCAAATAAAATGCCTTTGTAACAGCCTTAGAACTGGTACAAAAGGAATCAACTAAAAAGCTTTTATAAACCTCTAGTATTATTGAAACTAAAATTATATAGAATTTTGTTACAAACTTTAATAGCAAAAAGAATTATCATAAAAGTAAATAAATAAGTAATTAGAATTCTGTTCAAAATATTAAAAACAAAAAGAATTATCATAAAAGAACATAAATAAGTAATTAGAATTTTGTTACAAACTTTAATAGCAAAAAGAATTATTATAAAAGAACATAAATAAGTAATTAGAATTTTATTACAAACTTTAATAGCAAAAAGATTTATCATAAAAGAAAATAAATAAGTAATTAGACGGCTAAAGGACTAAAATTATATAGAATTTTGTTACAAACTTTAATAGCAAAAATAATTATCAAAATAAATAAGTAATTAGACGGCTAAAGGGCTAAAAGAAATAAGTAATTAACATGGAAACTAATGGAGTAACAGAAAGATTATAATTAATCTGAGTTAAAAGAAAAAAAATAAAAAAAAATAAAAATCAAAAGAAAATAAATAATTCAAAGCAAAAAATAAAATAAATAAAATAAAAAAAGTGCCACCTAAAGGGCTACCACGGCCTGAATACGACTAGAAACCCAACAATGGGCCAGGATTCAGGCCCGCAATAGGCCGAATAGGCCCACAGGCACATATAGTGCGTCTAGGCCCGTAAGCCTGCATTTGAGAGGAGCTCGAAAGGGCAGCGAGACTAGGGCTTATAAACCACTCTCGAGCTCCCTCAACTAGCAAGGTGGGACTAAACTTTCGTGGCGCAATGCTGGCAGCACAAGGCCTTTAGTCCCGGTTGGTGGCACCAACCGGGACTAAAGTGGTGCATTGGTACCGGTTCGTGGCACCAACCGGTACCAATGCCCCCCTTAGTCCCGGTTGGTGCCCCCAACCGGGATCAAAGCCTTCTGCTTCCCGCCATCTGGGCTGCTGAAAAGAGGCCTTTGGTCCCGGTTGGTGGCTCCAACCGGGACTAAAGGGGTGCATTAGTCCCGGTTTATGCCACGAACCGGGACCAATGCCTTTGCTATATAAGTAGCACTTAGGAAAATTTCAGAACCGCCCATCCCCACTTCAATCTCTTCTCCTGCTCTCCACCGACGGCGGCGAATCCATCCCCGGCCCGCGCCACCCCGGCGCGTGCCGCCCCGTCCCGCGCCGCCCCGAGACCGTCTCTGCGCCGCCCCGACGCCGTCTCTGCGCCGCC
>NC_041393.1:519969169-519982845 GCF_002162155.2 Triticum dicoccoides | reverse complement strand
GCCGTCGCCGTGAGCAACTAATTTAATTTGACGTTAGTAGTAGTTAATTTAGATGTGTAGTTAATTTTGTTAGATTTTTTTAGATTTTTTTGTAGTTCATAGATTTTTTTTGTTAGATGTGTAGTAATTTAGATGTAGTTCATAGATGTGTAGTAATTTAGATGTAGTTAATTTTGTTAGATTTTTTTTAGATTTTTTTGTAGTTCATAGATTTTTTTTATATTGTGTAATTAATTTGTTCATATAATTGTGTTAGATTTTTTTCTGTTAATAGATTTTTTTGGTGATATTATTGTTGAATATGCATGTTTGTATGTTCATATATATGCAAAGATCGAATATGTCAATTTTTTATGATTTTTTCTGTTCATAGAATTTGTATGATTTTTTTCTGTTGTAATTTTGTTCATAGAATTTTAATGATTTTTTTGTTCATAGTATTTTCTTTGTCAACTTATTGTGTATGTATAGGAAAATTATGAATGATATAAGTCATTTATGAATATGTTCATAGAATTTTTCTTTGTCAACTACTTTAGTTTACTATATATAGAAATAGTTTGTTTTTAGTAAGTACTACTTTATTTATTTATAGTAAGTGCTTAGTAGTTGAACTAGTTGATTTAATTAATAAAACTACTTTATTTAACTATATATAGAAGTAGTTCCCGCATCGACGTCGGCGATGCCTATCCCACATCCTCGTCCTCGTTGACTCGGCGGTGGAGGCCTGCTTGATCAGGGCCATGTTCGGGACTGGGCTCCACCGGGCTGGTATTGGGAGGTGCTACCTTCCGGGGGACGTAGGTTGGTGAGGAGGCAGCCCGTTGTTGACCCGATCCTTGTTTGGTGGCGGTCGCGTGGGCCAGTGACGGTGCCGAGGCTTCCGGACACCGCGGAGGTGGTACGTCACCGTGTCAGCGAGGAGGACGAGCACATCCGTAGCTACATGGTTGCTATGATCCTTCAGGGATCTCACTGGAGCTATGATCCTGTGATCGTTCCTTATCTTTGGGTGTCCACTGCCCGTGACGATACCCGTCGGGCGCTACGGTTCTAGATGTATTAATTACCGATGCTATATGTATGATAGTATTCGAGGAGTATTCGACGATGTACGGACACAAGAGATGATGTACTTTTGGTTATAATTGAATGCATGCTAATTTGAATACTACTTTATTTTACGATTTGGTTATGCTTATTGAATGCTCATATTGGAAAAGTACTCCTACTTTGAATGCTAAAATTGAAGAGCTAGGAGCCCCCTCCATCATACACGCCGTTGTGGGGGTAGCTTCTCCTTCATTCCCGTGTGCTAGACAATTTGTTGTAATAATGCACTCGAGAATGAAAGGACGAGCTACATACCATCACCGATAGTCAACCCGTGATTAATAATAATGATCTAATTTAGGTTTTTTAGTACATATATTTAATATTTGAATTATGAACTTAGGCCGGAAATGTCGAACTCGGACGACGAACACCGCCCTGGGAGTGCGACTGCTGCCACGACGACCGAGGTATGTGCGACAGGTTCATTGAGCTGGACGAAGATCGGCACTTCAGCATTAAGCTCGAGGAGACCTTCGATGTTCATACTGTACACAACAATGACAATAGTTTTTTCGTAATTAAGCACGACTTCAACTATTTTAACGTGTATTTTTCATCTTTTCCAATTTGACTAGCTTATCCCATGCTATGCAAGACGCTATGTCTTGGAGAGGATGGGTTTTAAAGACCATGAAAGTATGGAAATCAAAAAAATTCTCCTAAGGACCCATCATGGTGTGAATTTTCAAGTAAAGTTGTACAATGCTGAGAGTGTAACCCATTTTGGTTGCAAAAATTGGGAAGCACTTTGCAAGATGTATGGTTTTGATGAGGGTATGCTTGTCACCATGGATCTTGGTGATCCTACAATCCAGCAAGACAATATGGGCATTTGGGTCCTTGTGGATACACCTTCAATTCTTCCCCCATGTGAGCTTAACATAGTTATTAAGTAATTTATATTGTTTATTTCAAAATAGTTGACAGCTTGTTTCCATTGATAGCTTATTTTCATTCTTCAAAGAATGTGCGGAAAATGGTAGACAAAACCCACTACACCGATGGCTCCGAATTAACTTATAAGGAGAAAAATCATCTAATCGCATTTTGTACTGATCTTGAGAATTACAATGTCTACAATCAAACTCATCGACATTATGGTCAATACGTGCCACTAGTGCACGTGTTGAACTACGGTAACTACCATGGAGATACCCTGGTAAGATTTTTTACTATTATGACATCCCTGCATCTTTTTAAATACTTCTAAAACTAGTACATCATTGCTAACTACGAAGTTATTACTATGTTTTTCAACAGATAATCCCGAATGCTTGTATGCCTCATCTGATGTATACGCACGGTCGCCTTGATGTTTTGAACATACAATCAGGTCGTCCTACGAATCTCAATTGTCCATACCAGATTTCTAAAAGAAGTGAAGACATGACAATCAAATAATGGAAAAAATGTATGGACAGTCGTAAGGAGCTTCTTGCAAACAAAAGGAGGCGAAGCGCAAGAATTGGAGACAGGATGATCTTCATTCTTCATAATGGAGAGTCAGGGTCTATATTGTTTTATGCTATTTTACCTTAAGGGTGTTTAGGTCCTACCTGATACTGATGATCATGTGCTAAGAACAATTATGTAGGGTTGGGTTCGATGACTATGAGGATGATGATTGTATGACTTGTTATTAATAACGAGTAGAAGTTGTATGATGATGCATGATTAGTAGAACTTGTTATTATATATGATGATGTATGATGCAAGCATGCATGAGTTATTATATATCAGCAGGTGAAATGAACATAGCAGTATAAGAGAGGACACTTCTCTCTATTAGCTAGCTAATAACAACCTAAAATTAACCCACAAAACTCCTAAACCAGCCACTTTTTTTTAAAAGAAAAACCTCAGCTGCTGACACGTGGAAGCCTTTTGGTCCCGGTTCATGTCACCAACTGGGACCAAAGGCCCCCTTGCCTGGGCTGCTCGGAGTGGCCACGTGGAGGCCCATCTGTCCCAGTTCGTGTTAGAACCGGGACTAAAGGATGGAGGCATTAGTAACGACCCTTTAGTCCCGGTTCAAGAATCGGGACTAAAGGCCCTTACGAACCGGGATAAATGCCCCCTTTTTTATTAGTGTCTGTCTTTAAAAATGGTGTACTGGCATAATGCTGGAAGCTTCATTTTCTTGGTATGTACTTTGTACGTAGCCTTTTCTTTGGGTTGTCCGGGTGAGCTCAACCCACGCCAGATGGATCGATCTAGTACATTTTACTACTCCACTAGTATTATATTTTAGTACGACGAGGGAGCTGTTGTATATCTACACAATGAATCTAGTTGAGTAGTAATTATTAAGTTGCATGAATCTCGCGCCTATGGACTATATAGTGCTGGGTATTTGATTTTTTTTAATGCCAACCCCTTTGTCTCATAAGAGAATTGCTACATGTACGCAATGGATATCACATGTCCTACCGAATGAGTAAGATGGAGCGTTTTGATTGAATATGGAGGGAGGAAGGGCCCCACACCTAACATTTCGTTTAGGCGAGATTTGATTGGCCCCGATTTATGTCATGGCACAATTTTTTATCCCGTCTGGATTCGATTAATTTTAGACAAGGCCGAGATGTGCTTCGCTGGAACCTTATTCCATCAGGGTCATTCACAGTAGACTCTATGTATCGTGCACTCATGCATTCTGTGGTACCGGTGAGTAATAACAAGAAAATTTGGAAGTCGAAAATTCCACTAAAAGTTAAAATCTTCATGTGGTATCTTCGTAGGGGAGTTGTTCTAACCAAAGACAACCTCACACGGCGCAACTGCCAGGGAGTAAGAAGTGTTGTTTTTGTACTCATGAAGAGACAATCAAACATCTCTTTTTTCAATGCAAGTTTGCACGTTCTATGTGGTCAATCATTCAAATAGCGTCAAATTTGTATCCGCCCACAAGTGTCGGCAATATTTTTGGTCATTGTTTGGACGATATTCCAAATAGATTGAAAACGCTAATACGAGTGGGAGCATATGCCTTACTATGGTCACTTTGGCTATGTAGAAATGATTTGGTTTTCAATGATAAAAATACTTCTCCTTTGCAGGTTATTTTCTGTTGTACGCACTCACTTCATACGTGGTCTACGCTACAACGAGCGGAGTACCAACCACTGTTCAAGGTGGTGTGTACGCGGTTGGAGCAGGTGGCTACGGTGCTTTTTACCCAACATGGGTGGCAGCATAATCTCCGGATCGGTCCACCATCCCTTACAACATAGGCATAGTGTCGGTCTATAGGACTCTACTGTCGCTGATTTGTCTTTTTTTTCCTTTCATTTTTTCAGACTTTACGTGTTTGGCTGTGTGCATTCTAATTATGCAGAGGTCGGGTGTTACTCATAATGCTTTGTATCCGCTTGATGCTACATTTCGAGATAATAAAAGCGCCCTTTATCCAAAAAGGAAGATTATGTAGATGCTTCGTAAAATCACGTGGATGGAGGATTTTCGGTCTTAGAAATATGCCAAGAAGATGCTCATGTCAAAAATATCTCTAGTGAAATTTCGGACAGTACTACCAACAACGATGATCAATCATATACGTATGATATGCTACTATATCAGTGTTTTATCTTTGAATGCAGAGATGGTATTAGCCAAACAGATCCAATCTAGCCGCCGCCCAATGCTTCCGCCTCACGCGTCGCCACCATTAGAGAAAAGCCTAGTAGTAACACCGGTTTTAGCAAAGGTCATGCCGAATTTTTCCGTGAATTTAAGCATGACTTGTGCTAGAATATGTAAGAAATATCGAGTGCCCCATATTTGCTAGAAAGAGAATTAAATGACATTTCGAGTTGACTTTAAGTCTGTCGGGGCTTCATACATGACAGTCAAAAAATCTATGAGGGAGAGTATCCACCATATATGAGAGAAGAAGAATGCCGGCTGTTCTCTTGGGGGTCACTTTTCCTTCTTCTCCTTGTGCTAGACCTTAGTTATGCACTAGGGGAAGAAGGAGTAGCGACCATCATCGGAGGTCGAAAAATTGGTGAGGAAGTGTCCACCATATATGAGAGAAGAAGAATGTTGACTGTTGTCATCGGGGTTGTTTCTCCTTCTTCTCTTTGTGCTAGACATTTGTTATGCACTAGGGGCAGAAGGAGTAGCGACCATCACCGACGGTCGCAATATCAAAGAGAGAATGCCCACCATATACGTGAGATAAGAGTTTAGGAAGGAAGACTCGACAGACCTAAAGTCAACCCGGTGCATATTGAGTAATACTGATCTGTGTGTTGAGTTTCCTGGTAGTTCCCCTCGACTGATTTTCAATGTTCCAAATATGAACATAGGAAATGTCTGATGACGGAAGAGAATTCGGTATGTGCGAATACTACGAAGACGAGTGTGGCATGTGCGACGGGCCTCACCTAATTGGTGGTAGGCGCTCCAGCATCATGCTGGATGAGACCTTCGAAGTGGATACAGTAAGTCACAACGACAGTTTTTTTCCATAATTAAGCATGGCTTGTGCTTCATTTGCTTCAACTAATAATTTTAATTTTTTACAATTCTACTAGCGTATCCCCTACCATGCAAGAATGTATGTCTTGGATAAGATTGATTTCAGTACTATGAATAGTATGGAGGTAAAGAGAGTTCTCTTGAGGACCGAGCATGGTTATACTTTTTGCGTAAAATTATGCAATACAGAGAACTACTTCCATTTTGAATGCAAAAATTGGGAAGCATTATGTGAGGCATATGCAATTGAGCCTAATATGCTTATCACCTTTGATATTCGTCTGAAAGATGAAATTGAAGGTAATATCGACATCTGGGTCGATGTGTAGACGCCTCCAGTTCTACCATTATGTGAGTTTCTCAACCATATTTATTAAGTAATTTATATTGTTTATTTAAAAATAGTTGACAACTAATTTCAATTGACAGCTTATTTTCATTCAAGCAAACACGTCCGACGCTTGGTAGACAGCACCTACTACTGTCCCGGAGCTGAACTAAACTGCGAGAAGATAAGTCATTATGTTTCATGACTTGAAGATCTTGATACTATCAAGAAAGGTTATTTTCATGGACTTCGAGATATTAGTACTCAAATCGTGTGACCACTAGTGTGCGTATTGAACTACGGTCACATCTATTTAGGAAGGATGATAAGATTTTTACTATTTGTCCTCAGTGCATGTTTTGCATACATTATTTTTTAAGCTAAACTTTATTGCTAAGTATGTTACTACGATGTTTTTCAACAGGGACTCCCGATGAGTGTTGTGCCTCGTTGGCTCAAGTCTAAAGGTCGCATGACAATGGTTAGCTTACGGCCAAGATATCCTGCATTGCACATGAGTGCATTCATTATTTCTCGAAGCGAGCAACTCTTAATAGTCAAAGACTGGAGCAAAATTGTGAAGGATCGCACCAGAGAAGTATTAGAGTGCAGCAATCAGAAACGCAGCCCACAATTAGGAGACAGGTTCATCTACATTTTCCAATATGATGAAGCAGGAGTGTTACACATGTTTTATGATATTTTACCTGAGAAAGAGCAGCAGGAGTAGGTCCTACGTATTAAGAACAATTAGTTCGTGTTGATTATATATGACTATGATGATGATGAGAAGTTTTTATTATGTGCTACAATGTGTTAGAGTTGACGGTGATGCTGAGGAGGAGTAGTGATTATGAGTACTGTGATGATGACTGATGATGATGATGATGATGATGATGATGATGATGATGATGATGATGATGATGATGATGATGTGGGGGGTGTCCGTGGGTTTGCCTTCGGATTATTCTTCAGTCTCACCGTCCGAGTCGCTCCCGTTGTGAGTGTTGGGGATGTTGAGTATATGATTATTAGGAAGTATAGAATAGACTAGGATTTGGTCCTGTCATGTCTTGTACTCCAAATTAATCATTGTACTTCTATATATATGCCCACGAGGCTTAAGCAATACAATGAACGATTCCATCAATCCCCTCTCACCCTTCTAACACTTTCCATCGTCTAAAACAAATCATATGATATGCCATCATACAAAGCAAGCCATGGCGTCCCAAAGGGCACACAACTTGCAGCTCTATCTCATTTTCTCTCTTCACTATCTTGGACCATGTTTGCATGCAAGACCTTTAGTCAGGTTTCCTTGGGGAGCTGAATCCGTGATAGATTCTTGCGTGATGCATTACCCCTGGCACCCACTTGATTCAACGATCGAGTGTCCTAACACAAGGAATGTGAGTTGTATCTCGTGGTCGGCTCAGCCGTGCCGCGTGCAAGCTGGCCGACAAGAAAACGCGCAGACAGTTGTAGCAAGCAAAGGCAAATTAAACAAAGTACCAAATATAATCTCGCTATCTACCAGGTTGCTCAGGCGTGCACCGATCTCGAAATTCTTCATCTCCTCGGACTACATGCATGAACATGCATATGACCTTCAGTTGGAGACGTCCTGGTGAGCTGAATCCATGGATCGGTACATCTAGGTTAATCTATTTAGACGGACCCATGAGTTGTTTCAGGATAGGATGATAGAGGAAAGACCTAGCGTGGGCTGTCATAGAGGCATTACAGTTCACGCATGCATCCATGCCATGCATGCGTGACAAGCGGCCTCGCGTGACCGGCCGGCCACTTCACCGACCCGACGGTCTCACATGACAAGCGGCCTCCATGACCGCGGTCATGGGCCGCTCCACCCGTACCTAGGTTTCGTTCGTCGGTAGTGTTGACCGCCTGCCCTAAAGAGTCTTTTTTCCGATCCTTTGATCCAGATTTTTTCTTTCTCGCCGGCCGCTTTGATCGATGTTTTTTTTGGTCTTCTGATCTATGCTTGATCGGTTTGCGTCGGCCATCGCCGCCGTCGACACCGTGCGACTACTCCGACACCGGCGTGACCAGCAGGCTTCTTCACCGACACGGCGGCCTCGCGCGAGATGCGGTCCCTCATGGCCGACGTCCGCGCGCCAGTCCGCTCGTCGATCTACGCCGGCCGTCACCGCCCTCACCGACCGGGACACCTGCATTACCCCACCTCGGTGGCCTCGCGCCGTGCAGCGGCCCATCATAGTCGTTGTTCGCGCGCCAGCCCGCCATCGATCCAAGCCACCCGCCTCCGCCGTGTCTGCACGGCAGCCCTGCGGTCTGCCTCGCTGGCCTCGTGCCCGAGTGCGTCGGGCCAGCTGCGTCAGCCTCGTCAGCTGCCTTCGCTCGGGCCTCGCCGCCCGGGCCCCCGCGCTGCTTTTGCAACCCGGGTGCCGGTGCTGACGCGCTCGTTCATATGTTGTCCCACGCCGTCCATCGTTGTCGATTTCATTTTGGTCTCCGCCGCCAACCCGCCTCCACCGAGCGGCATCCCCGACCTCGCGCGCGACTGGCTTGATCACCCACTCGCCCCCGTGATCCTCACCACCTATGCCGCGCGCACGACCTGGCCTATCGTTTGCGCGCGCCTCTGCAGGTCCTGTGAAGATCATCCCCGATTTCTGCGCGTCCTTCCATCGATCGAGTATTGGGCTGCCGCTATGTCGCCCCATCGAGCCGCAACGCCGCCGCCCTATGGTTCTCACCGCAACTGCATCGACCCGCGTGATGCCGCTGCGTCGCCCCTTTGGGTCGTAATGCCGCATCCCGTGGTCTACCGCTGCCCCGAGTACATCCGTTCCAGGCCGTCTCCGTGGCTGCACCGACCCTTGCGCTGCCTCTTTGTCGCCCCACCGGACTGTAGCGAGCATGGCACGCGGTCTCCGCCGCCGGCCGAGGCCGTCCACACGGCTGCACCAACTCGCGCGCCACCGTTGTGTCGCCCCTTCGGGACGACATGCCACGGCCCGCGGTCCCCGTCGTCACCCGACCCGCCTGCTGCCACGCCATCGCCTCTTCAGGCCGTAGCGTCGTAGCCCGCGGTCGATCTCCCATGGTATGCACCGCACACCTCCATTGGCGCGGAAACGCCACCGTCCGTGCCGGTCTTCGTCATGCTGTCGGGGTGCCTCGCCTACTTCGAGCACCGTCGCCGCTCTCCTAACCTAGCCGCCTCAACCATCAAGGCCGCCGCCGCCACTCTTCTTCGCTCGCTGCCGCCGCTACCCTCGTTGCCACCGCCGCCACCCGTCCACCCCCTTCATCTTCGTCTAGCACCAGCCAGTCGCCAGCATCGCTGTCATCTACCCCGACCACTTCGTCTACTCCGACCACCATTGGTGACATCGGCCCTCATGCCGATTGGCGCCACAACCGTCGTCGAGTCTTCTTCTCTGGTGGCCCTCCGACTCCTCGACATGGCATACAGCTCGTGCAGGTCGCTCGTCTCCGCATGCCTGGTGCTGGCAACACCGATGTGTGCCTTCATCCACGACGTGTCCCCGGGCCTGGCAAACCTGGTCGGCGCTTCGTCAGCTTCGTCTTCGTCCGTCTATGCATGCCCGATGCTGACAATACCGATGCGTGCCTTCGTCCACGATATGCCCCCGGGCTTGGCAAACCCAGCGTGATGTGTTGTAAACAACATATTCTTTCTAGTGCACCACTACTTCGACACCACTGCGCCCATGACTAACTCGGCGCATCCTTGCGCCCGCGGCTCCACGACGACTACCTCGACACCGGCTACCCTGACTCGACATCGATAATGGTGTTCTTTGCACAGCTACCTCGACCACGGTTACACCATCCTACGCTCTCGGCTACTTCTACAAATGGTACAAAGGGCTGTCACCTTGCTTGAGCAACCTCGTCGGTTTCGACTCCAACCACGACTTCCGCGATGCATCAACCGTTATGACTGTGTGTGTGTGGGGGGGTGTCCGTCGGCTTGCCTTCAGATTATTCTCCAGTCTCACCATCCGCGTCGCTCCCGTTGTGACTGCGAGGGATGTTGAGTACTCCCTCCATTCCAAAATATAGTGCGCCCGCGCTTCCCTAGGTCCAACTTTGACCATAAATTTAACCAACGAGATCGACTGTGGCGGGAAAAATATGTATAATTGAAAACTTCATTTGAATATGAATTCACCGGTATAACTTTTGCTCCTGCCGCGATCGGTCTCGTTGGTTAAATTTATTGTCAAAGTTAAAGCACGGAAATAGAGAAATCACTATATTTTGAAACAGAGGGAGTATATGATTATTAGGAAGTATAGGATAGACTAGGATTTGGTCCTGCCTTGTCTTGTACTCCAAATTGGTCATTGTACTTCTATATATATGTCCACGAGGCTCAAGCAATACAACGAACTATTCCACCAATTCCCTCTCTCCCTTCTAGCACTTTCCATCGTCTAGAACAAATCATATGATATGCCACCATACAAAGCAAGCTATGGCGTCGCAAAGGGCACACAATTTGCAGCTCTATCTCATTTTCTCTCTTCACTATCTTGGACCATGCTTGCATGCAAGACCTTTATTCAGGTTTCCTTGGGGAGCTGAATCCGTGGTTAGATTCTTGCGTGATGCATACTCCTGGAACCCACTTGATTCAACGATCGAGTGTCCTAACACAAGGAATGTGAGCTGTATCTCGTGGTCGGCTCAGGCGTGCAAGCTGGCCGTCCAGAAAACGCGCAGAAAGTTGCAGCTAACAAAGGCAAATTAAACAAAGTACCAAATATAATCGCTATCTACCAGGTTGCTCAGGCGTGCACCGATCTCTAGATTCTTCATCTCCTCAGACCACATGCATGAACATGCATATGACCTTCAGTTGGAGACGTCCTGGTGAGCTGAATCCATGGATCGGTACATCTAGGTTAATCTACTTAGACGAATCCATGAGTTGTTTCAGGATAGGACGATAGAGGAAAGACCTAGCGTGGGCTGTCATAGAGGCATTGCAGTTCACGCATGCATCCATGCCATGCATGCGTGATGATGCATGCACGTAACCTTTAAGATGCCCTGAGCTCAGAAAACAGCTCTTTTCGTCGTGCTGCGTCTGCGAGTACTAGCTATCTATCCATTCATGCATGCACTGCACACCGGCGTATGTTCAATGAACCTGCTGCGCTTTTCGGTGGTTTCTGTCGTGTGTGTTCTCTTCTTCTGGCTCCGGTGGACAGGAGTGTGTCCCCTTTCGCTGGTAATCAAGCTAGACCTTTTCTTCGTCCAAGTACGAACAGGTCGCCATCAATCGATCGGTCGTTGCCGGCGACGTACGAGACAACTTGGCTTACCCTTCTGCGTTGGGCGGTTGAAAGACGAAATTGGCAATGCAATGAGTAATTTACGGCTTTTGTAAAAATGGTTTGAATTGGCCATATAGGAGGTGCATATCTTTGTGAGAGAAGAGCGCTGTTGATCACCGAATAATGCATGAACTGGAACGAACCTATGATCATAGGGGAAAACAGCTAATTCAGCTGTCCCATTCATACGTGCAGCTGTGTGTTCTAATTTCCAAACTAAATGCAACTTGCAAGTGTTACTCCAACTGTTTACGTCAACTCCGTCGATCCAACTCTTTGTAGCCCAAGCTGCTGGTAGCTGCAAGGCGTGAACGACGTAACTAATCATCCTCTAAATGCACCACCACCTTGCACCTTGCGCACCATATAAATCCATAACCACCAGCTCCATTCAAAACACGCAGGTCACAGGTCGCAACTCTCACGGTTGTAGGAGTAGTGGAGTACACTCCACCGTCCACTTGGTCCTTAATTTTTCTTCCTCATCATCTTCCGGGGAGCTGAATCCGGCGCTAGATTAGCAGCACCTACAGTCATCATACTTTGTCATGATGAATTGATGACCAATTAAGGGGCAACTTGATGTAGACTGTAGCTGCTTAGTCCTATATCACAAGACAAATTTTCATGGCATCATCAATCTTATTGCTGTCTGCAAGTTGCTCCGAAAGGCAGCTTTTGAAGCGTCTTGTTTCTGGCAAATTTCTAGACTCGAGACCCATGACCACAGGGTGGCTGTGTCCTGGTGAACTGAACGTACCCATGGATATATGTTCAGAGCTATGTATACGTAATTTCTTAAGACAAGTACAACAGCCAAGGACGACTCCTCATCACTTCTTTTGCTTGTTTGCCTTTCTTTTTTTACTTAAAGAAACAGAACACTAAGCTTGGAGTGTTACGCACGAAATACTCTGGATTCTTCGTACATTTTCCGTAAGAATACTTTTCTATTCGAAGCAGACAGAGAACGACGAGCTCGATCGGCGCTACGACTCGGAGCACGACGTACACACCATGTCCGGGCACCGGGGCACGTCAACTTCTGGCCTATCTACCTACGTGATACGCCGGCCGGCGTGCACGGTGCACACCACACAGTCACAGGGCATCGAGCGAAAGCGTAGAACGACGAAGCGTTAGCTGCATGTCTCAAGCTCGGACGTACCGTTGCAAACGAAGGCTAAATAAAGTGCTCCCTCTTCGAACTAAAACTAAAATTACAACATTTATTCTGGATCGGAGGAAGTACCATTTTCTTTGCCAAGTTACTAGCGCTGTACTGTACTCATCTCTTGTTGGACAATATCTGCACACACGACCTTTTGTCTGGGGCTGTCCCGATGAGCTGAATCCATGCATGGTCACATATGACGGCGGTCGAGGAAAAGCCATTGCCTGACCTGTAGTCCATGAGTTATCTCGGTGCATGCATGTCTACGCAACGTACGTATGCGACGACATCTGCACTCTCTTGCCCCGGCGGGGCGGCGTAAGTTCGGAGAATCTGCCTCGCTTTTCGGTGCAAGCACGAGAGCATCTGCAGCCGTGGACAGCAAATTTAGGTCATCAAATGCCCGCGGACGCACCCGTACCTTATATTCGACACCTTATATTTATACTACGCATGTAACATTGCCCGGTTCAAAAAGAAAAAAAATACTACGCATGTAACATGATGAATTGCTCTATGTAATGAAACAACGGACAAAGAAATCGGCATCAAAGAACAACAAAATGCACATAAAGCCGCCACATGCCCACATCATCCAAAAGATCACCACAATTTATCGCAGGACAAGTTCTTAACTTAAACAACTAAAAAGATAATATAAACATAGAAGGAGCGGGATCGCCACTTCTTTGCCGGGCCTTTATCCTTCCGGTCGTCAGCGCAACTGTAGGCATTCGCATCTAGTGGTGGATCTTGCTCATTGGAGGAGGAGGTGGAGTTATAGTCGTCGGTGTCATCGGACGAGGAGTTGGAGAGGACGATGAGCCCCTTCATCTGGCGGACGACCCTATCATGTTGCCGCTTCAGCATGGGCACCTGACTGCTCAATGGCAAGCCGGACCGCCCTCACGTTCTTCCTCCATAGGCGGCTGGCACCCATCTCCGCCTTCGTCAGCGATCGGCAGTAGACCCGTGCGAGGAGCCGCTCGTCCTCGTCGGGCTCCGCCGGCAACCCGTGGCGGCGGCGCACGGATTGCTCCGGCGCCAACTCGCTTGCCCGCTGCCTCTCGCGTCCGACGGCGGGCACCTCCGATTCCGGCGTGCGCGTGCGGGTCGGCATAGCGGGCACTAGCATTCACCGCCGCCCGCACGGAGCAGCGGCCGGCGGAAGAAGGGGACGGTATGGGGGCGGAGCGGATTGCGCACGAGCTGG